>NC_071257.1:35831758-35871758 GCF_023375685.1 Ictalurus furcatus
AATTATGTGGAACAGTGGTGTGTAAAAGTGTGTGTGTGTGAGAATAAGAGAGAGATGGAGAGACAGCGTATACAGAGAGGTGGATGTGTGTTATGTGCGAGCGCTGCGCTCAGTTTCAGCTAGACACTCTCTCACTAGAGCTCGAGCGTGGATGATTCCTGAAACAGAAACAAAAACAATCATTACACATTGTTTTCTCTCTCCGTCATATGATTGAGGGTGCCAATATTATTGGGGAGCGTTTCTGGTCCTGATATGATGTCTGTCTGAGTCGGAACATTGGATGACTCCAGATTTGAAGAAGCGTTACGCATCATTAATCCTATAATTCTGTTCCCCTGCCGAGAGTGAGCGTAAACTCTACTGTGATTGGTCAGAAGGTGTTGATTAATGTTATAGTAGTGCTATAAAATAGTGCAGCTCTGTTACTATACTACTGTGCAACACTTTACACCACCATGCTATATCTATAATACTACACCGCACCATACTATATATATAATACTACACCGCACCATACTATATCTATAATACTACACCGCACCATACTATATCTATAATACTACACCGCACCATACTATATCTATAATACTACACCGCACCATACTATATCTATAATACTACACCGCACCATACTATATCTATAATACTATACTGCACCATACTATATATATAATACTACACCGCACCATACTATATATATAATACTACACCGCACCATACTATATCTATAATACTACACCGCACCATACTATATCTATAATACTACACTGCACCATACTATATCTATAATACTACACCGCACCATACTATATATATAATACTACACCGCACCATACTATATCTATAATACTACACCGCACCATACTATATCTATAATACTACACTGCACCATACTATATCTATAATACTACACCGCACCATACTATATCTATAATACTACACCGCACCATACTATATCTATAATACTATACTCTATCTATAATACTACACTGCACCATACTATATCTATAATACTACACCACACCATACTATATCTATAATACTATACTCTATCTATAATACTACACCGCACCATACTATATCTATAATACTACACCGCACCATACTATATCTAATACTACACCTCACTATACTATATCTATAATACTACACCGCACCATACTATATCTATAATACTACACTATATCTATAATACTACACCGCACCATACTATATCTATAATACTACACCGCACCATACTATATCTATAATACTACACTATATCTATAATACTACACCGCACCATACTATATCTATAATACTACACCTCACTATACTATATCTATAATACTACACTATATCTATAATACTACACTGCACCATACTATATCTATAATACTACACCGCACCATACTATATCTATAATACTACACCGCACCATACTATATCTATAATACTACACCACACCATACTATATCTATAATACTACACCGCACCATACTATATCTATAATACTACACCGCACCATACTATATCTATAATACTACACTATATCTATAATACTACACTGCACCATACTATATCTATAATACTACACCTCACTATACTATATCTATAATACTACACTATATCTATAATACTACACTGCACCATACTATATCTATAATACTACACCGCACCATACTATATCTATAATACTACACCGCACCATACTATATCTATAATACTACACCGCACCATACTATATCTATAATACTACACCGCACCATACTATATCTATAATACTACACCGCACCATACTATATCTATAATACTACACCGCACCATACTATATCTATAATACTATACTCTATCTATAATACTACACTGCACCATACTATATCTATAATACTACACCACACCATACTATATCTATAATACTATACTCTATCTATAATACTACACCGCACCATACTATATCTATAATACTACACCGCACCATACTATATCTATAATACTACACCGCACCATACTATATCTATAATACTACACTATATCTATAATACTACACCGCACCATACTATATCTATAATACTACAACTCACTATACTATATCTATAATACTACACTATATCTATAATACTACACCGCACCATACTATATCTATAATACTACACCGCACCATACTATATCTATAATACTACACCGCACCATACTATATCTATAATACTACACCGCACCATACTATATCTATAATACTACACCACACCATACTATATCTATAATACTACACCACACCATACTATATCTATAATACTACACCACACCATACTATATCTATAATACTACACTATATCTATAATACTACACCGCACCATACTATATCTATAATACTACACCGCACCATACTATATCTATAATACTACACCGCACCATACTATATCTATAATACTACACCGCACCATACTATATCTATAATACTATACTCTATCTATAATACTACACTGCACCATACTATATCTATAATACTACACCACACCATACTATATCTATAATACTATACTCTATCTATAATACTACACCGCACCATACTATATCTATAATACTACACCGCACCATACTATATCTATAATACTATACCACACCATACTATATCTATAATACTACACCGCACCATACTATATCTATAATACTACACCTCACTATACTATATCTATAATACTACACCACACCATACTATATCTATAATACTATACTCTATCTATAATACTACACCGCACCATACTATATCTATAATACTACACCGCACCATACTATATCTATAATACTACACCTCACTATACTATATCTATAATACTACACCACACCATACTATATCTATAATACTACACCGCACCATACTATATCTATAATACTACACCGCACCATACTATATCTATAATACTACACCGCACCATACTATATCTATAATACTATACTCTATCTGTAATACTACACCGCACCATACTATATCTATAATACTACACCGCACCATACTATATCTATAATACTACACCTCACTATACTATATCTATAATACTACACCGCACCATACTATATCTATAATACTACACTATATCTATAATACTACACCGCACCATACTATATCTATAATACTACACCGCACCATACTATATCTATAATACTACACCGCACCATACTATATCTATAATACTATACTCTATCTGTAATACTACACCGCACCATACTATATCTATAATACTACACCGCACCATACTATATCTATAATACTACACCTCACTATACTATATCTATAATACTACACCGCACCATACTATATCTATAATACTACACTATATCTATAATACTACACCGCACCATACTATATCTATAATACTACACCTCACTATACTATATCTATAATACTACACTATATCTATAATACTACACCGCACCATACTATATCTATAATACTACACCTCACCATACTATATCTATAATACTACACCTCACTATACTATATCTATAATACTACACCGCACCATACTATATCTATAATACTACACCTCACTATACTATATCTATAATACTACACTATATCTATAATACTACACCGCACCATACTATATCTATAATACTACACCGCACCATACTATATCTATAATACTACACCACACCATACTATATCTATAATACTACACCGCACCATACTATATCTATAATACTACACTGTAATAAACTGTGGTGTGATAACAGTAACTACGCTTCATCACACCAGGCCAGCACTCGGTGTTTTACTACAACAGCATGACACGGTGTGTGTGTGTGTGTACAGTGTTAACGTGGTACCTCTCTTCAGTCTCTCCATGGCACTTTTACTGCCGGCGTACGTGGGCCTGATTTCTCGACTCATCTCCTCTATAACGGACAGCAGCTCGCTGTAGGTGGAGCCCTGAGACACTTTCACTGGCTGAGATTTAAAAACAAAACCACGTCAAGCAGAGCCACTTCTGAAAAGTTCTCCATTACGTTTCAGCTCTGTATTCAAACTAAACATGTATTTAGAGAATAAATGACAAACCACACTGCGAACAGCAATGCAGCAGTGTTGCATTATAATAAATAAATGTATTCACGGTCTACAAAAACTTTACATTTAATAAAAATATATATTCAACACAAAAAAGGGGAACATTCTACAATTTCACATCAACTGATTCCAGTCAATTTAAATCCGTGTACATGTTTTAAATAAATAAATACATCATGATCTCAGAACAGCGTATTGTGCATTATAAAGTATCGTGATGATATTATATCAACACATCGCTCAGCCCTAATTGCTACCTTTTAGGATCCTGTCAGCCTTTTTGTTTTTATGATATCCATATCTTATTGCACTCATACGGGAGATTTTCCCAAACCTGTACGAAGCCCATGGACGGCGGACCGAAGTCGCTGAACGCTGGTCTGAAGGTGGAGGCCGAGGGCAGAGACGGAGACGAGCCGCATGACCCTGAGACAAAGAAATTCAGGAGCATTGAAAACGACCTTCAGACATTTTTATTAACAGCTTGGACAGTCAGACGCACTTAGATTCGTAAACTAACGAGCAGAGACGCACATCGTAGCACATGAAAGAGGAGAAATGTCAGGCCTCATTTACAGAGTTGGATACAAACAGATTTATTCCGAAATAATATTCCTGGATTCTGATTGGTCGGAAGATGTTGATTCATTTCCTACAACAGCAGCGCTGATGGTCGATTACGGCACATAATTCTGAGCCATCATCACAAAGCGGCTCGGCAGAAACCTGCATGTAGATTTCAGATCTCTAATGAAGCATCCAGAGACGACAGCGGCGTGAAAAAACCCCACAAAGACGTCCCCAAGACGAGACGAGGAAGACACCTCGAGACTCAAAAGAGAAGGAGCGTAAAGACGGACCGTACTGAGTGTGAGGGGACATGAAGAAGAGTCCTGGGACACCGTTTATGATTACAGCAGCAGCTCTGACGTACAGATCTACAGAATCCAGGTGAGATGAAACACTGAAGGAAGCGCGAGTGTTGGGTTCGAGGTGGTTTTTGGGGGAAGTGTGAGTGTGAGTGTTTGCAGTGTCCAGACAGTGATTCAGGATGAGGAAGAGCATCAGGATGAATCAGAGGTCTGATGGTTGTTGTATGGATTATTACTACCACCTTGATTTGATTTGACCTGACTGTACGGTGCCATGATGACAGACTGCCTTTAAAAAGTTCCACTTCAACCTCACATCAGTCTATAAAACCTTTCTATGAACCTGCTGAAGGTGTAGGAATGAGAGAAGCTCACCTGGAGGTGTGTGATTGGAGCCTGCAGGTGCTGGAGCGATGGGTTTATAACTCATACTGAACTCACTGAACTGCTCCGTTTTGTATAATCAAGTTTTAAAGGGGAGGAGGGGTGAGAGGAGTGCAACACACACACACACACACACACACACACACACTTAACCCTGAGTATTGTACAGAAACTCACAATAACACTGAAACACAGCTCTTTAACTATCCTGTCCTTCTCCTAGACACAAATATACGACCTTGTCATTTACTTAAATTTATACTAACTCCAAAAGCTAATGAAAGTGCTAGCTAAGCTAAGCTAAGCTAAGCTAAGCTAGGCTAGGCTAGGCTAGGCTAAGCGCTATGCTATCCCCCTTTACTGAACAAAGCCACTAGCAAACCGCTAACACCGATTCTACCAACTATCTTTATTTACACCTACGGTTATTAACTCTAGTTTTTAAACGCTTCTACAAACAGAAATGATGTTCGCCTTTATAACAAAAGTCTAGAAAATAATAATGTTTCTAAAACAAACAAACAAACAAACAAACAGACAAACAAATAAACAAGGAAGCACACGGAATAACGAACAGAGGAAAAGAAAGCCGGAGCTAGTGTCAAAAAGCCGAAAATGGCAAACCACAGGAAGTCGCTCGCGCGTACATGGTTGTGGGGGGGAAAAGGGGACGTGACGTCATGACGCAGCGTGTGGGTGCGTACGTACGTACGTCTTATTTCCGTGATTTGGGTGTTTTAGTTTGTTTTGAGGTTTAAACGTTGTGATCATTTTTATTATTTAATTTGTATGTTTACTTTTTATGATCGGTTAATATCGACATTTCTTAAGTAAAACGTTCATATTAAAACAATAACAATAGTAATAATACTGACAAAAGCGTTTTAAAAGAAATGCAAGGTTTCTAGTATTAAGTCGTAATGTTTCAAGAAAAAAGTCATGATGCAGTCACTGAGCACTTTATTAGGAACACCTGTACATGTACACGCTCTGGTGGAGGTGGTGTGGTGGTGTGGGGAATGTTTTCTTGCCACACTTTGGGCCATGATTGATTAATACTGATCAATCATGGCTCGAATGCGACAGCCTGTTTGAGTATTGCTGCTGACCGTGTGCATCCCTTCAAGGCGACAATTTACCATCTAATAATGGCTGGTTCCAGCATGATAACGTACCATGTCACTGAGCAGAAGGCGTCTCAAACTGGTTTCACGAACATCACAATGAGCTCAGTGTTCTTCAGGGGCCTTCCCAGTCACCGTACCTGAATCCAGTAGATCACCTGTGGGATGTGGTAGAACGGGAGATTCGCAGCATGAAAGTGCACCTGAAACATCTGTAGGAACTGCGTGATGCCATCATGTCAACATGGAGCAGAATCTCAAAGGCATGTTTCCGACATCTTGTGGAATCCATGACATGAAGAATTGAGGCTGTTTTGAGAGCAAAGGGAGGCCCTACCCAGTATTAGTATAGTGTTCCTAATAATATGACAGGATGGTGCATATCAGAGCAACAAAAATCTAAACATTATTACTTTATTCTCAACATATTACACTTTTTTCCTCTTAATATTTGTCCTTAAAAGTTTTTAAATAGTGGCCCTAAAATGATATTTAATTAAAATGTCATATAAATGTTAAATAAATAAATGTGTCATAAATTCAGACCAGTACCATGTAATATCTTATTTGCTGTGTAATATATTTTATATTAATAATTTAGTAATAAAATATATCTTTTGTTTCAGCTCTTTATGGTAAATAAAGGTCATGTAATAATACACGTTTGAGTGAAATCACTTTTAAACAAATAACAAACATGTCTTTTCTTTTCATTCCCCGTTGTAACTATTACGCTGAGATTGTTATCTTCATCTTCATTTTATTTACACTCTGGTTGTTTTATCAGTTCCATGTATCATACCAGACACTTTGTAAGTGTATAATTACAGGTTGTAAAATGTATTGGCATCCCTCCACACCATGCATCAGTGGAAAGTGAGCCCCGGTGAGCAGTGTTTACTCTAAAAGGTTTCTCAGAGTAAGTGTAGAAAGCTTCCACTAATACTTATCCTCTTACGCTGATCTCATCCTGAATATTTCACGAAAGCACGCAGAACATGAGACTTTCATTAGAGAACCTAATGCAGATGAAAACCCCTCACTGATTGAATCCGTATGGGGAAAAATGGATTGAAACTTCTTCTTCTTCTTCTTATTATTATTATTATTTTACAAAAGCTGGGTGTTCTTTTACAACAAAAACTCCACTTTAAAATAATCCTCGTGGCTGTCTCACTTCACAACATGAATAAGGGTTTCATGAATACACAAGTCCTAGACCTTTTTTTAGTTTCATGATTAAATCTCTGTTTTATGTGAGTATAAGGAAAACCCGAAAACTAAAATGTGAATTTACTCCAAGTTTCAATAATGTGAAATGAGAAAACCACTGCAAATCCTTTTGTACAAAGTGAGAAGCAGAATTATCGAGCAGTAGCACTGTATCAGTACATCCACAGTGACATGCTGGAACACAAATGGAACTATGTGATTTATCCATCCATCTTCTATACCACTTTATCCTCTTCAGGGTCACGGGGAACCTGGAGTCTATCCCAGGGAGCATCGGGCACGAGGCGGGGTACACCCTGGACAGGGTGCCAGTCCATCGCAGAGCACAATCACATACACACTCATTCATACACTACGGACACTTTAGACACGCCAATGCATGTCTTTGGACTGGGGGAGGAAACCGGAGTACCCGGAGGAAACACTTTAGACTACCATGCATGTCTTTGGACTGGGGGAGGAAACCGGAGTACCCGGAGGAAACACTTTAGACTACCATGCATGTCTTTGGACTGGGGGAGGAAACCGGAGTACCCGGAGGAAACCCCCGCAGCACGGGGAGAACATGCAAACTCCACACACACAGGGCCACGGTGGGAATCGAACCCCCGACCCTGGAGGTGTGAGGCGAACATGCTGACCACTAAACCACCGTGCGCCTATGTGATTTATGTTGTGATTAAACAAAATCCAAAATAAATAAAAATAATTTCGTATTTTAGCATCTTCAAAGTAGACGCCCTTTCTGCTGGGAATTTCCAGAAGTGTATTCTTGGTGTTTTCTCGAGCGATTTCTTGAGGAATTTCCCGGAGATGATTTTTAAACAGGATTAAAGGAGTTCACACCGACGCCGCACACTCACCTCCTGCTTTTCGGAATATTTCTCTCCGAGTCGTCCGTTTAAATAAAGATTTATTTGTAAATAAAAAGTTAGTTTTCTAATGAAAGGAATGAACATGTAGGCACGATCATATTTTTGTCTACGACGCCGATTTTCAAACATTTAATCGCACACCTTCAGATCAAAAGGTTTTTAAGATCATGAGAAACATTTCAGTCGGGTGTCCACAAACTTTTGACCCGTAGTGTATACATATTCAACCTGCATTAATGTTCTATCTATCTATCTATCTATCTATCTATAACATTAGCAGATTTATCCGTAAAAGAAAGACAGAATCCACATCTCCTTTATCAAAAGCACACTGTTGTGTATATATTTTAGTTTTAAACTCTAAACCGTGGTGCAGATCAGATCAGATGAAAGAAGTTATTATCATGACTTATCCTGTAGCAGAACAGCGCCGCGCTCAAGACTTGGCGCATGCGCATTTCATTACCCCAGTCATGCTGATGTGAGAGCCCCTGCAGTGCTGCATTCGTGTCCCGGACTCTGAGTAAACAGCCAGCTTCCACAATGCACAGCGCAGATCCCACTCCTCCTGTGCGACACGGTGTGTTACTCATTTTATTCTTTTCGTGCTGTGTGAGTTGTTCAGGAGGAAAGCGTGTGTTTAAATGTCCTTCAGGCTGCACCTGCACCACTGAGACCATCATCTGCGTCGGATCATCCTTCATCCCCCGGACTGTCCCTGCCGACATCAGCTCTCTGTAAGAGGCTTTCAAACATCTGTAGCACACGACTGAAAAGACCTGAACCGCATGCATTATAAAATAAGAGAGAGAGAGAGAGAGAGAATTTAACACACTGTTCAGTTGAGCTTGTGTACAGAAATGTGTGCAGTATGAATGATGAATTTATGATGACTTACTTGCAGGAGTATTGTCAATGGCACGTTCCCAGAAATCAGAGAAGCTACGTTTGCCCTGATGCCTTCACTGCACTTGCTGTGAGTCAACACTCATCAGTACTCCTCCTGCGTACGGCACCTTGTGTATAACTTTCATTTCTGCCTTAATGGAAAGATAGATATCTCAAGCTGTGTGTACAAATATGTAATATACTGGATTAATCGTTTCATGCATCCAGTTGTCTGAAACACATCCAGCTTCTTTATGTGTTTGTTTGGGTTTTCGTTTAAATTACTTAAAATTGAAAAATTCAGAAGATTGTGAATTTGAATGGCGGTTTTGACACAGACATCACTGGGAGTGTCGTGGCCGGGAGTCCAAGAGAGCAAGAGAGTGCTCTCTGGTTAGGAGGGGCATACTGACCCTCACCTGTCAATCACAGAGGCACTAGCCAATCGTGGGAGGGTATGAGCTCATGTATGTGGAAGAAGGCAGATAGTGCTTTCCTCTTGAGTGTGTTACGCTGATCTGTGATGCAGTTAAAAAAAAGATGCAGTTGGCTAGCTTCATGTGTCCTGGGAGAATCACATGTTAGCAAAGTGGGGGCGGGGCGGGGTGATGGGTGACAGCGGGGAGGGGGGGGCACTCTTGATAGCTATAATTGTCATTTAAGTGTAAACTTTTTATTTCTCCAAATATTACTTATATTAAAAAGTAATTGGAATAGTGGTTAGCATGTTTGCTTCACACCTCCGGGGTTGGGGGTTCGAATCCAGCCTCCGCCCTGTGTGTGTGGAGTTTGCATGCACTCCGGTTTCCTCCCCAGTCCACACAGTGACATGCGCTGTAGGCTGATTGGCATTTCCAAATTGTCCGTAGTGTGTGATTGTGTGTGTGAGTGTGCCCTGTGATGGGTTGGTGCCCTGTCCAGGGTGTCCCCGGGTTCCCTGGGATTGGCTCCAGGTTCCCCGCGACCCTGTGTAGTATAAGCGGTTCGGAAAATGGACGGATGGATGATGGATGGATAGAATGTCCATTTGTAGAAATACCAAGGATAAAATATTACACTTGATATTAAAAATCTTCCAGTTTATGTATAAATTCTTAACATTCACATGGAGCTTAGAAGCTGGACAAAGTATCCGAATATGAATTTTATATATATTTCAATTATATACACATCACAGTTAATAAAATGCCTTTTTTTCTGTGATGTACATAACAATAAACGTACATTTTATTTACACACCGCAAATATCATTTTTAAATATGAATGTAAATATCATAGTTTCAGAGTGTTGCACGATGCAGCTGAGCTTCAGTTTTTTAAAAAATAATAAAAAGTGTCCACTGGATTCAGGCAGAAAATATCTTACATTTATTTTTGGGTCTTGTGTAGAAAGTTTGTAAAAAAAAAAAGAAAAACTTTCTAAAAAAAGATCAATGAAAAATGTAAGAAAATGAAAGAAAAAGAATTTTACACTGTAAAACATGTCAAACATAAGGGTTAATAAACAAACAAACAAATAAATATATAAATAAATCAATAAACCTCCCCTCATGTTTCAGGCTTCTCAATTCCAACTCCATCTCCTGCATAAAGGACGATGCCTTCACCGGCCTTCCTCGCCTCGAGTACCTGTGAGTGTACACACACACACACACACACACACACACACACACACACACAGCACCTTTTCTATTCAGTGAGAACTTGTAGAGGTATTGAAGAGACTCAGAATTATTGCTCGTTCTGTATAATTCCTAGAACAAAAATGGAAGACACAAATAATATATTTTCACACAGATTACACACCGCTCTTTTTCTGCGTCAGTCTAAAATAAATATATATATATTTTTTTTTTTAAAAATTCCAAAAACGCTGCTCATCCTGGAATATACTTATTACGACAGCATGGAAAAATCTGCAGTGCAGCGTTGAGTCTAATGACCCGAGAGACAGAAATCTATAAAATGTGCATTACGTGAGACCCCGATGGGAGATTGGAACATTCCCTGTGTGAAATATGAGCGGTTCTGTTCTTCAGTAAGTGCTGACCCGGTGTTTGTATCTCAGATTCATCGAGGGGAACAAGATAGAGGAGATGAGCAGACACGCCCTCAGAGGACTTCGAGACGTCACGCATCTGTGAGTGGTATTTATCAGGCTCAGAGGATATCGCATGTTCAGTAAAGGAGACACACCAGCACTTTTATACCGCTCGTTATGGTCCGAATAATGTCTTTTTACTCGGTTACATTCCTAGTGTTTTATCCGGCGTTGTTTTTCCCAGCACACACTGTATTTCCTTCGCTCTCCTGCAGGTCTTTAGCAAACAACAATATGAAAAGTTTACCCAAAGGCCTGTTCTCTGACCTGCACTCTCTCATGGAGCTGTGAGTATTAATGTTCTGCTCCTCACATGAGACACTTTCCCTCAGGATCTGCTCAGTAAACACTGCTGAATCATACGCTTGATGGATCGTGCGCGTTATTCACCGTCTCCGCTGAACACGTCGTAAGACGGATAATGTGCGCTAAGTAGTGTGAGTAAATAGTAATGACACCAATGGTGTAGTGATTTACTGAAATACAGATCCACACACAAACCCCTCCCGTTAGACAGTACCGGCTATCAGGAGTTCTCTAGAGCAACAACTTCACTACTAGCTAACGATTTCTATTATAGTCTTCACTCCAAATCCTGTAATAGTAATTCAGAGACTCAGCTCTGACAATGAATTACTGTTTTAGGACCATCAGATCCTATCAGACAGTAGGACTTTCTCACGTCACTCAATAATCATAGGGTTTTAAAAATAAATAAATAAATAAATAAAATGCTACACACCAAAGCTTCAGTGTTTTTGGCGTCAATGAAAAGGAATCCCATTAAAGATATAACTACAGCAGAATTCTTCACTACACCATGCCATATGACGCTGAGACGTGTTCAGCTTTTTTTGTTTTTTTTGTTTTTCTTGCAGAGATTTGAGAGGAAACCATTTTCAGTGTGAGTGCCAGTCCATGTGGCTGATGCTGTGGCTGAAGAAGACGAACGCGACGGTTTCAGATGTTTACTGTGCAGAACCGGAGGAGATGAAGGGCATCCTGCTGAAGGACTTCCCTGAGAAACACGCCAAGTGTGTCTCCACCGGTAACTGCATCTATAATCATTGTACTATACAGCATATACAGTGTGTATACAATATATTATTTTATAAACTGCAGTCCTTTATTGGGAACACCCGTACACATGTTCATTCATGCGATGCGGGTATCCAACCAGCCAATCGTGTGGCAGCAGAGCCATGCATGAAATCATACAGGGAGCGTCAGTTAATGTTCACATCGAACGTCAGAATCATGGGAAAAATCTCAGTGGCTTTGACAGTGGCGTGGTCAAACGGAAACCGCTGCTCGCCTGAGATTCTCCCTCGCAGCAGTCTCTAGAGTTTACACAACAGAGTAGTGCGAAACACCAAAAAAATATCCAGTGGTTCTGCAGGTGGAAATTCCTTGTTGATGAAAGAGGTTAGAGGAGAACGGTCAGACTGGTTCGAGGCTACAGTGACTCAAATAACCGCTCTGTACAACCGCGAAGCACTGAAACTGGACACTGTAGCATTCTTCGCTGACATGAGTGGAATCCGCGTCGAGGTTTAACGTTGTTGCAGGTGTTCCTATTAAAGTGGACGGTGTGTGTGTGTATGTGTATATGTGAAAATAAATAATAAAAATGAAAGTATAGCTGCATCGTCACAGGAGCTACAGTGTAATCTAGTAAATACTGTATAACACTTTACGTCGTACTGTTTGACAGATTTCATTCCTCATCAGACCATAAACACTCAGTCCATGTCAGCGGACATTTTCTCCTATAAAGAAGACGTGTATGTTGCTCTGGCCGTGCCGAACTCAGACAGCTGCATCATCATGGAGTGGGACCACATCGAAACCCACTTCAGGCCTTTCGATAACATCACAGGTTTGATCCGAATCTGATTATTGGTGGTTTTATAAGAACGTGATCTGGACGATGTAAAGCCAGACCATGACGTGTCTGTTATCTTGCGGCAGGGCGGTCCGTGATTGGCTGCAGGTCGGTGTTGATTAACGAGCAGGCGTTCGTGATCGTCGCTCAGCTCTTCGACGGCTCTCGCGTCTACAAATTTGAACGGGAGCAGAACCAGTTCACCAAATTCCAAACGGTGGAAATGCTCAACGTGTCCAAGCCGAACGACATCGAGGTGTTCCGACTCAGGGACGACTGGTTCTTCCTGATCGTGGACAGCTCCAAAGCGGGCATGTCCACCCTGTTCAAGTGGAACAACACCGGCTTCTTCCCGTATCAGTTTCTCCACGAGTGGTTCCGCGACACGGACGCGGAGTTCGTCGACCTGGACGGGAAGTCCGTGCTCATCCTGACGAGCCGTTCTCAGGTCCCCGTCATCTACCAGTGGAACAAGAGCACCCAGACGTTTGTTCTCTTTGAGGACATACCGAATATGGACGACATGGTGAGCGTGAAGGCCTTCAGGATCGACCGCGTCCTCTACCTGGCTCTGGCCTGCTACATCGGAGACTCGAAGGTCCTCAAGTGGACCGGGAAGCGCTTTGAGGAAGTTCAGGGCTTCCCGTCGCGTGGTGCGATGGTCCTCCAGCCGTTTAGCTTCAGAGATCAGAATTATCTGGTCCTGAGCAGCGATTACTCCTTCTCTCAGATCTTCAGATGGGACAAGGAGAAGCAGATCTTCATCAAATTCCGGGAGGTGTACGTTCAGTGGCCTCGTTCTTTTACTCCGTTATCGATGGGTCAGCGCGATTTTCTCCTCGCCACCAGTTTTAAGGGGAAAACGAAGGTGTTTGAACACGTCTCAGTCGACTACAGCTGATGAGACTAAGAGCACTGTGGTCTCACGTAGAGCTGGGCGATAATCAAGTTTCACTGATACCAACGTTTCATTTGTTTTATTTATTGGCGCTACAGTTCTATTTTTTTATTCAGTATTGTTGATAGTTTCACTGCAGAATTGCTAACATTCAACTTTCTTTGAGCACAGCTTTCGGCTAATCAGGGCGAACCTCGGGGCAGAAATGATTGTGACTTCAGTTAGTTAAATATACACTGTGAGTCTGGTTCAGCGCCGGTTTTAGAAATAAATGATGGCTGCCTGAGCCGTCTGCTGCTGTTTAAAGGATAGTTTACCGCATTTATTATGTAGTGTTTAATATAATGGAGTTTATTTTTGTGTGAAAATCGTTTTTGAATAATATTACTTTACAGCTACAGTCCTGTAGGTAAAAGTATAATACGTGAACCAACTTGAGGTGTGTGCAGGACTGTTTTTTAAATCCTCTTCCCATGGAAAGTTTGGCCAATCCCACCGGCTTCCGCCGTTATCTTTCGTTCGTACACGTCCACAGTATTTTCTAATGCGCTTTATTGTTTTATTTCTAAAGAGCTGCTGAGGTGACCAGTGACACCAAGATACCACAGATAGTTTAACTTGAGCCCATTTTAGACGCAGTGACTCTACTGGGGTGGCTCTCTACAGTGGGGCAGAATACTAATCTACATCCATTAAAAACGCCACAATGTGGCGTCCCCTATCTGTGTACGGCATGAGTAAATACAATCCCCATCAGACATGAAAGGCACACAGCTATGCAGGTTTTTTTTTGAGGAAATCCAATGTTATGCCTCGCGATAATGAATATTGTTAATGCAAAAAATGTAGCCTGTAGAACCTGTAGTCAGGTTCTGTGTTAGCGAGCTAGACTTGTTGGCATTCCTCTGCAAATATCTGAGAGATGTTATAGAGTGCATGCTTAATATATGGTCTCCAGTTAATTATTTAATGGGAACGGGTGAAAACGTTGGTCAAAATAAGCCGCTTAAAGTGATACAGGATAATGGTATATCCGTGTAGCGTCATTCCAAGATTAATAATCAAGTGTAATATTATCAATCCTCTCCATTCGTAGATTCCTGCGGTGTAAAAAAAACAAACCCTGACTGCTCTGATTCTCTCACTCATTTTAAATACAGTATTTTGTGACCTCGAGATAGACATCAAGTAACTTAACTTATGATCTCAAAATATTATCTCATAGCCAAAATAAATACCCCACGTCACCTCAGTGGCTCCTCAGAATATGGCCGAATCAGTCATTTAAAGCACAGCGACTCTGGCTAGGTTAAAGCTGGGTTAAAGCAGTAAATGTGTTACGTAGCTTAAGACACTCAACATGGCTGTTTTTCATCCTGAAAGTTTCCCACGACTTTTTTATTGGGTCCCAATGGATCCCGGTCCTAAGCCACACCTCCAGTACCAACATAGCGACGAGTGATTGTACCTTAAAACCCCAGTTTAGTATCATTTTTTTCATTAGCAAGATATTTAGGCAAAAAAAAAAAAGGTTTTTGTATTTGGCAATAATTTCTTTTCATATCGCCCAGCTCTAGTCTTACGGTAATACAATATCAAGACTAACGTGAATTGAATCTTTCCCTGATGAACATATATGCATAATAATCCTGTCTTGGCCAGTGCAATATTATATCAGAAAATAATATGGCCTTTCCGTATCGCCTGGAAGAGGCGTACACATGGTGCATGTCTGTATTACCCAATATGCAATGGTTTTACATTTACAGTTATATTACAAATCAGTTAGAGTGATACGGATTCCCAAAAGCATCAAACGTACAGTGTGTCTAATATTTAATCCTACAGCCGTACTTTTGGGGAATCCAAGTCTTGCTGCTTATCATCTCCTGAGCTCGAGGGCTTTTCACATTCTGTGTTCTTGGTCTAACAGACTGTTACCTGCTGAGAGGAGCAATAATTTAACGCTGATTTAACGCTATGCAAGTAGAGGTAGAGACGCTGACCAAAGACTAACGTCGAGCGCTGGCAATACTTCCTGTAGAGAATGAACGCCTTATTTATTAATGCTGCATCCACTATATGGCTTCTGTAAAAAATAATAATAATAATAATAATAAAAAAAGGATTCAAAAAGCCATGTGCATTAAATGTGTATATATATGTATATATATATAAATATATATATAAAGAAGAAAATAAACACGGTTGTGTATCTTTTTTGTTGTCGTTTGTTTCTTTTACTTCTGATTTCCTCAGTGTTTCGGTCATGTCTCATAGTTCCTAATGTATCTGATCATTTTTTACTGTCTCTCTGAAGTCTCCTAGCTCCGTTTACAGCGTTTAGTTCCTACTGTAATGTCCAGTTCACTGGCGTTTCCACATTATTTAGCGCTGCTGAATGCTGGATTCTGATTGGTCAAAAGGTGTTGATTAATGTTCTATAACAGAAGCTCTGACAGTAGCGCAGCTGCAAATCACAGGTTTATATCAATGCGCTCGTTCTGATACGTTAAAGACGTGTCGTTATGTAATAAATCAAGATTGTAAATGTTGGTACAACCCCAATTCCAAAAAAGTTGGGACGCTGTGTAAAAAATGTAAATAAAAACAGAACGCGATGATTTACGAATCTCATGAACCCGTATGTTATTCACAGTAGAACATAGAAAAACATATTAAATGTTTAAACTGAGGAAAAATACAGTTTTAAGGAAGAAATAAGGTCATTTTTTGAATTCGATGGCCACAACACGTCTCAAAAAAGTTGGGACGGAGCAACAAAAGGCTGGGAAAGTAAGTGTTAGTGAAAAGAAGCAGCTGGAGGTTGATTGAGAACAGGTCAGTGAGATGATTGGGTATAAAAAGAGGATCTTAGAGAGGCGGAGTCTTTCAGAAGTAAAGATGGGAGAGAGGTTCACCAATCTGTGAAAAACTGTCTACAATTTGTGGAACAATTTCAGAATAATGTTCTTTAACGTAAAATTGAGAAGACTATGAATGTCTCGTCATCTACAGGACATAATATCATCAAAAGATTCTGAGAATCTGGAGAAATCTCGGAACAAGGGACGAGGGTGAAAATCAATATTGCATGCCCTTGATCTTTGGGTCTTCAGGCGGCACTGCATTAAAAACAGGCCTGATTCTGTAATGGAAATCACTGCATGGGTTCAGAAACACCTCCAGAACTCATTGTCTGTGAACACGGTTCTCCGTGCCATCCACAAACGCTGGTTAAAGCTCTATCACGCAAAGAAGAAGCCATACGTACTCCAGAAACGCTGCCGTCTTCTCCGGGCCAAAGCTCATTTAAAATGGACCGAGGTGAACTGGAAAACTGTTCTGTGGTCAGACGAATCGGAATCTGAAATTCTTTTTGGAAACCATGGACACCTCGTCCTCTAAACTAAAGAGGACTAAAGAGGAGAGGGACCATCCGGCTTTTTATCAGCGCTCAGTTCAAAAGCCTGCATCTCTGATGGTATGGGGTGCATTAGTGCCGATGGAATGGGCAGCTTGCACATCTGGAAAAGCATCATCAATGCTGAAAGGTGTATACAGGTTTTAGAGCAACATCTGTTTCCATCCAGATTCCATCCCATCTTTACTTCTGAGAGACTCCGCCTCTCTAAGATCCTCTTTTTATACCCAATCGCATTACTGACCTGCTGCTAGTTAACCTAATTAGTTACAAATTGTTCTTCCAGCTGTTTCCTTTTACTAAAACTTACTTTTCCAGCCTTTTGTTGCCCCCGTCCCAACTTTTTTGAGACGTGTTGTGGCCATCAAATTCAAAATGACCTTATTTTTTCCTTAAAAGTTCTACACAAACATACAAATATTCTACAAGCTAATTTAATCTCCCCTTTATTTATTATGTACAGTGGTGCTTGAAAGTTTGTGAACCCTTTAGAATTTTCTACATTTCTGCATAAATATGGACTAAAACATCATCAGATTTTCACACACGTCCTTAAAGTAGACAAAGAGAACCCAATTAAACAAATGAGACAAAAATACTATACGTCTGCAGTTTGCTAAAGATCATGTAGATGAGCCAGAAGGCTAATGGAAAAATGTTTCAGATGGATGAGTCCAAAATAGAACGGCTTAGCTAACATCCTCCTCTCCCCCACCACCTCTGTGCTGTCCAGAGGGCAGACCGGGACAGAGCTAGCCCTCTTAACCAGTTTGTTAAAACGTTTCCTGTCCCTCTCTGTGCTCCCAACTCCCCAGGAGACTACTGCATAGAAGATAGCAGATGCTACCACAGTGTCATAGAATGATTTTCACACCAAAAGACCTCAGTCTTCTCAGCAGGTGGAGATGACTTTGGCTCTTTTTATACAGGACATCTGTGTTTATGGAGCAGTCCAGTTTACTGTTTAGGTGAACACCCAGGAATGTGTACGTCTCCACACTCTCAATGTCAACACCCTGGAGGTTCTCCTACGAAGGGCGACCACCATCTCCTTTGTCTTGCTGGCGTTGAGGCAAAGGTGGTTTAACTCACACCAGTTGACAACGTCAGTGATGACCTCCCGGAATTCCTGATCGTTCTCTTCTGACACTCGTCCAACGATAACCGTATCATCAGAGAACTTCTGCTTGTGGCAGCAGCTAGTAATATGCCTGAAGGGCAAGGGGGTCACACCAGATACTGAAAGCACAGATATGTAATATTGGATAATTTTCCTCAATAAATAAATGACCGAGTATAATATTTGTCTTATTTGTTTAACTGGGTTCTGTTGATCTATTTTGAGGACTTGCGTGAAAATCTGATGATGTTTTAGCTCATATTTATGCAGAAAATTCTAAAGGGTTCACAAACTTTCAAGCACCATTGTATTTTACTGTGCTTGGTGTCGTTCACGAGTCGGCTCTTTGAACCAGATCTTTTAGGCTGAAAGCTTCTATGGAAAGAGATCATGGAACAGTTTTGTCCATAGTTAGTTTAAAAGAAAAAAAAAAGAAAAGAAAAATAACTGAAACATTGCAATCTTTATCCGGGTTACAAAACAAAAAATGTCAATGAGCTGTTTGGGAGCTGAAAGAGTTGGCTCTTACTGGTTAGATGAGTCAAATGATATGACTCACTGAAAAGAGCTGAAATTATCTGCAGCTACGCAGCTCCACACGCAGCAAGCTGTGACGCTCTGTGTGTTCTGACTCCTTTCTATCAGAGCCAGCATGAGCTTTTTCAGCAGTTTGTGCTGCAGTAGCTCTTCTGTGGGATCGGACCAGATGGGCTAGCCTTCTCCCTCCCTACCTGCATCAGTCACCCTGTCGCCGGTTCACCGGATGTCCTTTCCTGGAGCACTTTTGGTAGGTACTAACTACTGCATGCTGGGAACACTCCACAGACCTGCTGTTTTGAAGATGCTCTGTCCCAGTCGTCTAGACATCACATTTTGGCCCTTGTCAACGTCGCTTAGATCCTTACACTTGCTCATTTTTCTTGCTTCCAACACGTCAACTTAAAGAACTGACTGTTCAGTTGCCTGATATATGTCACCCCTCAATAACCTATCTAAAACCCCTGGAAGCATTGCTTCTCTGACACGTCCTTTTAAAAGTCATAGTATCTTATTGTTCTGTATTTTAAATTTTTGGTCACGTTGAGACCCGTCTTTTCACAACGAGGACGACCGAGGGACTCGTACACAGCTATTATAAAAGGTGCCAACATTCACTGCTCATTCACGATACAGTAAGAGCTGGGGGGTGTAAACTTTTGAACAGGACGTATATATATCTTATGTCGCTTCTGAAGGGCAGTACTAAATGAACAAAAAATGAAGATCTTTCAACAAAATAACAACAATACACACCGATCATCCTGTTCAAAAGTTTACACCCCCCTGACTCTTAATGTATCGTGTTGCCTTCTTGCGCATCAGTGAATGTTCGCACCTTTAAGTAAGACTTGTGTACGAGTCCCTCGTTGTATTTCTGCTCCTCAGTTTATCGACGCTAAAATATGGAGTGATCTTCCTACGTGCAGTCCGTAAAAAAAAAAATCTGAACTAAATTCCAAGAGACGCTCCGGGAATAATTACATCACACACCTCCGCATGGGAAACGAATCCCGTGTGAATAGGGCTTAAGGTGAAAGGACATTGTCGGGTTCTGCACAGCACCTTTAACGGTTCCTCCAGTGGGACGAACCAAACACCGCTTTAGTTTCCTGTATTTAACCTTTTTTTTTTTTTCCTTTTCTAATTCACTTCAGTTCTTGTCTTGATGTACAATAACATCCGAGTTCTTAACCCGCATGGATTCGGACGCACCCATCTTTTCTAGGGTTTTGTCTTGGCACACTATGTAGGGGAGAAGTGTGTGAATTGGGACGCGCCCACAGGAAGTGATGCACTGCATGGTGATAGAGCTGTCTTCTGTGACTCATGCTGGGTGAAGATGCTTACCTGGCGACACGTTCGGGGTTCTCCTACATGCGCGGTGTAATCGAGGAAGCGCGATGGATCCTTCCAGAAGAAGTGAGAGCGACTGGCAAGGGCTAGTGAACGAGGTGAGAGCAGTGAAGCCAGTCAGCTGATTACTGCAATAACATTCACCTACAGAGAGAGAGAGAGAGAGAGACAGAATGTCCACTGATCACGACATCAGATCCAAAAAGACAAGCGCTGTGTTCCATTCTTCAACGCAGTGATACTTTATATCTTTAATGATGTGATCGTCTTTGATGAATGCACAAGAAAAGAAAAACATTTATCTTAAAGAGAAAATGTCCAGTACACACAGAGAAGTGAACAGAAGCCACTAAAGCGGATTATGGAAATCTCCATCATGACCATTAAGTCACGGAACCGAGAAACAGCTGATCACACACACACACACACACACACACACACACACACACACACTCGGATCTCTTCCGTGTCTCTGAGGTGGAAAGGTAAATCTTTTGTACCTGTAGTGTGTATCTGGTGAACCTTTAAAGCTTTCATGCTTAAATGATTTTAAAACCTATCCAGATTAGGGTTGTTTGTTTGTTTGTTTGTTTGTTTATTTTTAAATACCTACCTAAAATGTTAGGTTATGCTGCATGTTAAATATCACGAATGGATTGTAAATGTGTAGGGAGCACCATGAAGGATAAAGCATCACACCTGAAATTAAAATAAAATAAATTGTCTTCCAATGTGTTTCTATACAAAAAAATAATGAACATTCAGGTCTAAAATATTTCATGTTGACAAGCGAAAGGACTCGAAAGTTATGCGGTTCAGACACAGCTGATTTGTTTTTGGAGGTTAAAGAATAGTTCAGTTGTACATTGGAATCTGGAACAAAGTTATTATAATTTTTTTTTTTAAATTTCATTTGGGGTTTTGTGTCTAAAGTTTGTAAAGATATAGCAGAGACTTTAAGAATGAGAAATAATCTCTAGACGCAACAGAAACCTGGATCATGGTTTATGTAAAATTACAGTCATTCTCTCAGGGGTAAATAAATGTGGACACTGTGCACGAAAGGGTTCATTCGTTTTTACAGTGAAGCTCTAAAAGTCCGATCATGCACCGTACATTTTTTTTTTAAAGGTATAAAGATACACACAGATACAAAAGATGTCCATTATGTGGCACCGCCAACCAGAGTGAGAAGGAAAGGTACTTAAGACCTGTTTACACCTGATCCTTGTTTACATGTGTATAGAAATGATCCCCATACACACACGTTTAAGACGGATTAATGTTTCAGGTTGTTTCAGTAATCGGTCATTCTTAACTGCACTGAATGCTGAAAAGATTTTAATCGCATGCATTTTGTCACACATATGGTTAAAACGCTTCTGTGGTTAACGATACTGAAATCTGATTGGTGGATAACGAGTCATATGCAGATCAGCTCATTACATCCAGCAATCAACTTCAGGTGTTGTTCCTTGTTTCTGGTTTAATTTTGAGGTCTCTTTTCATTTCAGGTTTATTTATATAACCCGTTGAACGGTTGTCGTCGTCACGACGCAGCTTCTGTATTGTTCTGAGTTGACGTACAGTATTGTAATGTGACTTGTAGGGACGGATGTATTTACACTGGTATATCAGAGATATATATTTGAGTAGAGATTGGATTAAAATCGGTTTTAGATGTCTTCATCTTCATATAATCCTGATACTCGAAATGCACCAACTTGCGTAATGCTTGACGTCACTTATCAGGTATTGAATCTGTATAGACTGTAGAATATCCAGAGATAATAAGGGGGTGTGCAAACATTTTGAAGTGGGGGATATAAATGGTCACATGACCAGAGCCATTTCTTCTTCTCCTTCTTCTTCTTCTTCTTCTTATTACTACCTTATTACATTACACATGGTAGAGATTTGCATCCGATATTTGGGTGTACTCTTATATTACTAATGATACAACAAATATCTGATATAACACATATACACACGTGGAAGCCTGTGTATCATGGATTTTTGTAAATATATATTACTATACATTTAGACTAAAAATGTACTGCATGTATACTACAGTTTATTTAAGCCACGCCCCCTTGTTGTACCTCTAATGAACCCTGAACATATAACATTACACCTGACTGGACAGCTAATATCACATAATGGACCACTACAACTCTTCCACAGAAACACAGGCCAGTGTTTGTACCTGAGTGAGTGTGTGTGTGTGTGTGTGTGTGTGTTTAATGGGTCTTTTGTTTCTGCTGCTTCTGCCCTGAGGGGAAATTGCTAATGAAAACATGAGTGTTTCCTTCCTGCACGCAGTTCCTGGTGTGTAAGAGAAAGCTGGAGAGTAAGAAGGAGGCGCTGCTGATTCTGTCCAAGGAGCTGGATACCTGCCAGCAGGAGCGTGACCAGTTTAAACTGATGGCCAACCAGCTGCGAGAGCGCCACCAAGGGCTGAAGAAAAAATACAGAGAGCTTATTGTGAGTGATTCCGTTTTTTTCTATTCTCTTCAACATCTTAAGCTCACTTTTTTATTTTAATGCTATAATATAGATAAATACACAGAATAATTAAAATTATATTGATCTGTTAATTCACTGATGTGTCGATTCACTGAGAAACCATGCATCAACTCACTGATTCACCACTGATAGTGTGTCCCTCATGCACCGACTCACTGCTTACCTGATGCACTGATTCACTGCTTACCTGATGCACCGACTCACTGCTTACCTGATGCACCGACTCACTGCTTACCTGATGTACCGACTCACTGCTTACCTGATGCACTGACTCACTGCTTAACTGATGCACCGACTCACTGCTGATCTGATGTACCGACTCACTGCTTACCTGATGCACTGACTCACTGCTTACCTGATGCACCGACTCACTGCTGATCTGATGTACTGACTCACTGCTTACCTGATGTAATGACTCACTGCTTACCTGATGCACTGACTCACTGCTTACCTGATGTAATGACTCACTGCTGATCTGATGTACCGACTCACTGCTTACCTGATGCACCGACTCACTGCTTACCTGATGCACCGACTCACTGCTTACCTGATGTAATGACTCACTGCTTACCTGATGCACTGACTCACTGCTTACCCGATGTACTGACTCACTGCTTACCCGATGTACTGACTCACTGCTTACCCGATGCACTGACTCACTGCTTATCTGATGCACCGACTCACTGCTTACCTGAAGCACTGACTCAATGCTTATCTGATGTACTGACTCACTGCTTACCTGATGCACTGACTCGATGCTTATCTGATGCACTGACTCACTGCTTACCCGATGCACCGACTCACTGCTTACCTGATGTACCGACTCACTGCTTACCCGATGTACTTACTCACTGCTTACCCGATGCACCGACTCACTGCTTACCTGATGCACTGACTCACTGCTTACCCGATGTACTGACTCACTGCTTACCCGATGTACTGACTCACTGCTTACCTGATGCACTGACTCACTGCTTATCTGATGCACCGACTCACTGCTTACCTGATGCACCGACTCACTGCTTACCTGATGCACCGACTCACTGCTTACCTGATGCACTGACTCACTGCTTATCTGATACACCGACTCACTGCTTACCTGATGCACTGACTCACTGCTTACCTGATGCACCATTGTTTTCTTGGACACACTGACTCACTGATGTACTGACTCACTGATTCACTGATGCATTGTTTTCTTGGATACACTGACTCACTGATGTATTGACTCACTGATGTACTGACTCACTGATTCACTGGTATACTGACACGTTGATTCTTTGACACATCGACTCACTGATTCACACTGACGGACCAGTGCACCGATACTGTGATTCACTCTGGCAGTGGTTGCCTTGGTGACGATTCACTTTGCACTGATTCACCAGTACACAGATGCAGTGACTCACTGTGTTCTTTTGTCTTCAGGACGGTGACCTGACATTACCTCCAGAAAAAAGGAACCAAGTGTGTATCTTTCATCTCTGCCTCATTTTCTGAACGGTTCACTGTTAGTTCCTGTAAACTGCAATAATTCTGTAGGTAATATCTCTCTCCGCATTAGTGACGGAGTCGGTTTTGTGCTTGAATGTTTTTGTAGGCGAATTTAGCGCAGCTGCAGCGTGATGCTCAGGAGAAGAACAGGAAGCTGAGTGATGAACTGAAAGAGCTGAATCAGCGATTAGTAGAGGTTCAAGGTGACAACAAGGTACACACTCTCACAGTTATTATTTAATAATGAACCGGAATATAATGAAATAAGGATAAGAAAGAGCTAATTCAGCAAAACGGGAAAGGACGAGGATGAGAAAAAAGGAATTCCCAGTTAACTAACCCTGAGTGTGTCTGTGCACAGCTGCTGAGGATGACCATCGCTAAACAGCGTCTCGGTGATGAAGAGGTCGGAGTTCGCCACTTTCTGGCCCACGAGAGAGAAGATCTCGTACTGCAGCTGGAAAAAGCTCGAGAGCAGGTGATCCTCATCCTTCTGCTACACAGCATACACGAGCTGTGACTGTGAAGTGTAATGTGGTTATTGTACAAGAGGAAGATAAATCACTCTGTGTGTGTGTGTGTGTGTGTGTGTGTGTGCTGATGAAAGCATAAAATACTGTGTGATGGGGATATTGATGATATTACCACCCAGAAGTTGATTATTTTCCAATAACAGCACACCCTAAAATGTTTTCTTCCTCTTATACCACAGAAACGATTATTCATTTTAATTTCATCAAGAATGACACATTTTTTATCTCTTTATAGTTACATTTAATGTACGTGAAACAAGTCAGTACCTGTTCTCACTTACGTTATAGCAGCTATAAAAAGTCGTTCCCTCACCAGTCTCTCTCTTTACTCTCTTTATTAAGTTAATAATACAAAAAAAACGCAGCTTGTCGTCTTTTGTTACCGAAAAGCCACAAAGCGTAACCTCCTCTGTACTGAAGATGTCGTCGAACTTAAAGTGCACCTATTACAGTTTTTCAATTATTCCCTTTCATGTAGTGTGTTATATACGCGGCTGTTTGTGAATGTAAAAAGTCTGCAGTGTTTCAAAAATCAAAGCACACGACAAACGGAGTTATCGACTCCCAAAAGAAGGAATCGATTCTGAACAGCTGAATCGAGTCGTTAGTGATTCCAGACTTTACTCCCTGTACTAACCTATGTAGGTTTGTAACGAAAAGCCCCGCCTCTGCTCGCTGACAGTGGTAGACCAATCACGACAGACTGGGACGTCTAACCAATCAGAGCAGAGTATGCTGTCTGAAAAGAGGAGTTGAAAATGAATCCTTTAGAACGGATCATTGAATGAGTCATCTGTGACACTGGGGGGGGTTAACGCTGCAGTTTAAATTATGAGCACGTTAAAGTGTTTTTTGACCTCGGATGCGTGTAAATCTATTGTATGAGACCTGAAAACATAATTAGGCACATTTCGAATTCATAATCGGTGCGCTTTAAAGTTTTAACTCTGTTACAAAGTGCTGACACTGGAGACTCCTTCCATAAATAAGTCAATTAAATAGACGTCTGCTCACGGATCAAAATAATACACACTTGTTTTTAAATGCGTCCACCATACGAGTCCCTGTGAACGAGCTGTTGCTATGGAAACGATAATGTGTCAGAGCGGGCGCGTGAATGTAAACCTGCGCTACTGTCAGAGCTGCTGTTATAGAAAATGAATCAACACCTTCTGACCAATCAGGATCCAGAATTCCACAGTACAGTGTGAGGTGAGAGTTTGAATAGTACAGTATTATCATAATCATGTTACCAACATTATATAAGCAATTTGATTATTTTACGACACAAACAGGTCACATGATGCGTTATCAGAGCTATCGGAGTTGTGCGTGTATGATTGCACCTCACATTGTCAAAAGTCACTACAGTGGCAGGATCTGTGTAACGGTGTGTACACACACTGATTGTGTTTGTTGTGCGATCGTGAACGAACTGCTGTCCGGTGCAGAATTCGGAGCTGGAGCAGAGCGTGAAGGTGGCGATGGACGAGCTGCAGGATGTGCGGGCGGAAAGAAACGTGTATCAGGAGAAAGCTCACCGCCTCAACATCGAGCTCAACCACATCCTGAGACACCACGACGGCCGACTCATGGACGTGGACGCTCTGTGTATGGAGAACAGGTGAGTGTCGCTGTGGAGAACGTATGATGCATGCTGTAGAACCTGATAAATGAGCACGATTAATAATACATGATTAGACTCCTGAATGGCGGAACAGAAAAGCTTCCATATCGCCGTGAGTTCGAATCTCTCTTTGCTGTGACGCAGTACTTCGAACAGGTGCGTCACGTGACTGGGAGGAAACATCCGTATGGTGAGGGTCAAAACTTCTTGTTGTGTTTTGCAGATATCTCCATGAACGCTTTGTCCAGCTTCAGGAAGAAGTCTGTCTCCTCAAAACCAATTTGATGAAGTACAAGGTCAGTGGAGAACCGAGTAACGATGAGACGCGCACTACCGCTCAAAAGTTTGTGGACACTCGACGGAAACGTTTCTTTTGATCTGAAGGCGTGCGATTAAATACCTGAAATCGGTGTCGTAGACGAAAATATAATCACACCGACGTGTTCATTTCTTTCATTAGGAAACAAAAAAATCTTCATTTAAACCGACGACTTGGAGAGAAATATTCCGAAGATCAGGAGATAAGTGTCCTTTAATCCTGTTTAAAAATCATCTCGGGGAAATTCCTCAAGAGATCCTGTGAGAAAATGCCAAGAATACACTTGTGGAAATTCTAGGCAGAAAGGCTGTGTACTTTTGAAGATGCTAAAATATTAAATTATTTTGATTTCTTTTGGATTTTTTTTTTTTATCACAATATAATTCCCATAGTTCCATTTTGTATTACTTCAGAGTTTTGAGGACTTTAGAATAATAATAATACAATAAAAATAAAGAATAAAGTGTGTGTAAACTTTTGAGCGGTAGTGTAAATCACTACATATTCCATCAAATATTACAATAAGTCTTTTACAGAATGTAAACCTTCCTGGAGATGAATAATAAAGACTCCTGTGCTAAACACTTCTGCGTCACCTAAACGAGTTTCTCCTGCTTGTGTTTGTCCGCAGAGTGCGCTGGAGAGCAGGAAGAACTGTAAAGTGTATGGCAAGGCCAACAGTAGTGCACTAACAGGAGTGCTCTCAGCTAAACAAGGTAGTGAATGAGACACAGCCATCACAGAGTGCTGTTCAGATGATCGGGATATCCATCCCGTTTACTGTTTACTGTCAGTGACACACAATCCGTTCTGCACTCGATTATTTGATCACACTGCACTATACTAATAAGCAGAGGGACACCGGCTGAGGGGCAGGCGTGAAAAAAATTCAAAAGGCACCTGGAATTCTTTTTTTTTTCCCTACTGTAGAGGCACCCTAGAGGGCACATTTTTTTGCACGTAGGTGCACCTAGAGGGCACTTCGGATGTAAGGAAACCCTACAGGGTACTTCGTCATGTTTTCTCACACTGAGGGGCATACTAGATGGCACTTCATCACGTTTTCTTGAACAAAGGGGAACCCTAAAGGGCATTTTATCATGTTTTTTTCCCATTTGAAGGGCAGTCATTAGGGCATTTCATCACGTTTTCTCCACTGTATTGGCACCCTAGAGGCCACTTCATGACATTTTCTTACATGTAGGGGTATCCTAGAGGGCACTTTTGTCATGTTTTCTCACAGGTAGGACCATCCTAGAGGGCATTTCATCATTTTTTTTTTATTGCAGGTAGGGGCATCCTAGAGGGCATTTTATCATGTTTTCTCATACGTAAGAGCATCCTTGAGGGCACTTCAGTATGTTTTCTCACATGTAGGTGCATCCTAGAGGGCACTTTTTCACACATGCTCTCACAGGTAGGATCATCCTAGAGGGCATTTAATGACATTTTCTTACAGGTAGGGGCATCCAAGAGGGCACTTCGTCATGTTTTCTCACATATAGGCGTATCCTTGAGGGCACTTTTGTCATGTTTTCTCACAGGTAGGACCATCCTAGAGGGCATTTCATCATTTTTTTTTTATTGCAGGTAGGGGCATCCTAGAGGGCATTTTATCATATTTTCTCATACGTAAGAGCATCCTTGAGGGCACTTCAGTATGTTTTCTCACATGTAGGTGCATCCTAGAGGGCACCTTTTCACACATGCTCTCACAGGTAGGATCATCCTAGAGGGCATTTAATGACTTTTTCTTACAGGTAGGGACATCCAAGAGGGCACTTCGTCATGTTTTCTCACATGTAGGCGTATCCTTGAGGGCACTTCGTCATGTTTTCTCACATGTAGGGGAATCCTAGAGGGCACTTCATCACGTTTTTGTGTGCAGTTCAGGAGCTGCTGCTGTCCGAGGAAAATGGCTGCAGTCTGCCCGTGACGCCGCAGTCCATCAGTGATCTGAAGTCTTTAGCCACAGCGCTGCTGGAGACCATTCACGAGAAGAACATGGTCATTCAGCACCAACGCCAGACCAACAAGTGAGTGTCCATACCCAACTGTGGAGATACGGAGTGTGTGTAGCTGGCCTTCTGACCCCTCATAATGCTCACGTGCACCTCATGTGTACGAGTCGCTCGTTTAAAGCAGTCGGCGATTCAGTAGATACGATTCAGACCTGAACATAGAGTTAGAAGAAAGTGCCGTGCTGTTCTGAGAATCTGGGGCTGTCAGAAATCCCACAAAATTCTGAATCTGTCTTTGATGTCACGTGTAGTGAGATCAAATCGACGCGTCATGTGACTGTTTGTTGTGTGATGAACAGGATTCTGGGTAACAGAGTAGCGGAACTGGAAGGGAAGCTGAAAGCACTGGAGATGTCTGGACTGTGGAGTTTGCCTGGTAATCGCACGTTTACAATCAGTGAGGTTTCTAATAAATGCTATGCACTGCGTATTTTGCATTACGTTGATACATATTTTATCCTGCATCTATACAATTCAGTCGGAATGGAATGAATCGTTGAGAATTAAGACGCGTGACGTGTTAGACTGTTACAATATATAATAAAATAAAATGTAGAGTGTCAGCATGCGCCGGATCAAGTGCTATTCAGTGTGCTGCTGAATTTCATTTTGTTAAATTTTAAACCAGTGATTGACGTGATATTTATTCATAAGGACTATTCATGCAGCAATTATACTGGCCATATAAAAGACTTATTTTAACAGATTTATTTTTAACACCCGCCATCTTCTCATTCATGTTTGTACGTTCGACAGCATTCCCTTCTTCAGTCCACTTTTCATTTTCTGTCCGTGATTTTATAATCTGTACAGGCTGCCCAGACAATCGACGTGAGCACGTGCGTAACCCGACTCTGAATCCCCGCAACTTCCCCACGTGTAAATGTCGATGGAACATTTGAACACGAGTTGCAGATCCTTAATCCGGCCCTCTATGTTTATGTGCGCTGTATACCTTGGAATGATGAGTAATTTGTAGTGTAGTATGGCATGAATATTTTTGAGAGATTATTTCTGTACTATGACTATCCTGTCTTTTATAAACTGCCTCTTTTCTCTCTTTTTTTCCCCCCTTACCTTTTCCTGTCCTGATGAAACATAGGCCTTACCTATAACGTGTCTGTGGGACTGGGGAGTATGTTTCTTCTTCTTCTGCTGCTATATTTCTTTTTAATCTTAGCATCAGTTCATGTTTATTAACACGCCTGCTTCTGTTTTCTTACCTTTGCACTTGGCACTACTGTGTATTTGACCAGCATCACATATTGATATACTAATACGACACTGCTGTATAATTACCTGCAGTAGTAATTAGTGATGGGCTGAATGGGTGTGATTGATTGACAGGTGGAAGAGATGTGATTATTCTGAGTGAACACCAGCAAGTCCAGACGTCGGTGGGGCGTGCGGTTCGGCTACAGCACGGCTCTGTGGGTGAGGCCATACATCATTCGCTAATCCTGGTTCACAGGGGGGAAAAAACACGGTGTCAGGGTTTGGCGCCGATTGACTAAATACACGCAAATAAAAAAAAAATATATATATATATATATATATATATATATATATATATATATATATATATATATATATATAACGCGTATTTGCCTTAATAAATATGCACTTTGGGATGCTTTTAGTCAATGCGTATAGATTGAATCATTCTGTATCTGCAGAAGGTTTATTATTAAATAAACCTTCCGGAAGAATACAAAATAATACGGTTCACTAGGTTTTATTAATGAGACTGTTTACATTCATTCGTTCATACACGTTTTCTTTACGTTCGTATTGTAGTTTGTAAAGTTTTTGTCGCATCTCACAGGACACTTAAGGTTTAGTTTCAGTTTTACTCTTCAGGGAGTGTGGGAGATCTGCACTCGCTGCTGCTAAATAATAAAACAGTGTCTGTGTTACTGTTATAGTTATAGTGTATGAAGTAGAGTATGCTTTGATCGTACGCTGTTACTATAGTAACGATTACGTGTTAGAACGACGCATTAATATGAACGTGCTGCGCTACTGTCAGAGCTCAGAGCTGCTGTTCTATCACACCGTGATCGTTTCGTTTCAGGAGACGAGGAGGTCGTGACCGGAGAGGAAGTGACCGAAGAGACGGCGCTCACTGCTGAGGATCCGTCTCCTCCTCCTCCTCATCATCATCATCATCTTCATCACCACAGCACGGTCTACGTAAAACACACACGCACACCTGAATCCAGCGAACATCTTCCCACAGAAACCAACACCAGCTCACAGAAGAGTCCTGTGGAGAGAGGAACGTACGGTTACGAGCCAGAAACATTACACAGTGATGAAGATCTGGCAACCCGCGACCATGGTAGCACAAGTACAACTCCAGCAGAGGATGCTGGGAAAGAGGGCGGAGCTCCGGTCACATGTTCTGAGGATAGTCCTGATATTCAGGATGGATCAGAGAGAGACATGAGCAACAAGTCGGTGTATAATGCAGACTGCACAGAACCGTCTGATCCCAGAACAGTAGAGAGTACAGAGGACGTGACGGAACCAGACACTCCAGATCAGAGCACATAGAACGCAGAACTCTTAAAGAAATGCTGCACTTAAACACCGGATCAAAGCTTCTACACGTTCATCGCGGTTTGCAATGTTGCCACAGTATCTTTATTAAACATCTGATTTCTCCAAGACGAGAGACGAGGTGTTCAAACGCGTTTACGATAAGATCACGCTTTCGTAGCCGTCACGTCATCGGAAGTCGATTTTTTTTTTTTGTCTTGTTAACGTATTCTGAAAGAAACACTGATCCTGCAATAAGTCTGTCTCTTGTCCACTGTACACTGTCTGTAAAGGCTCAACAGCTACATGCTAGCTAGATCGTTAGCTAACAATTTACGCTAGGTGTTCATTTTATCCTTGGCAACTCTTGATTTGAACAGACTGGACATTGGCCGCGTGGTGCGTTTACCTTCCCGTGTTGGGTACGCAGAAGTAACACGCTTTTAAAAATTTGACACGCTATCTCAGGTTCATAAACACTGTTGAGCATCGGGACGATATTTTCAAATTTCCAACAGTGATGTGTCGTTTGTTAACGAGTCGGCTCGTCGAAACAAATCTTTTAGGTGAGTCGACTCACACGGGAGCCATTTTTGTGTCGATGTAAATGGCTGCTTTTGCTCTTCCAGTGCAATTTAATCGCAATCTTTCATGGATTATATAGATTTTATGACATGAATTCAGCCATAGTTAGAAAAAGAAGAACAGTTCCTGGTCAAAATATTGCAAATGTTTTATCAGGTGTGAGGAGTCATTTGGGAACTGAAAGAGTCGACTCTTATAAAGCGTTGAGAAGAGCTGAAAATGACTCATTTAAAAACTAACAATCGCTACACTTTTAAAGAAAAGAAAAATGGATCTGATCTTCAGCACATGGATACTACCGGTATGTTTATTATTAGCATTTTAACACAAACCAGAGGAATGATTTCGATGCATTTAAACATGTTCACTTTTTTCCTTCAGTGTGGATTGAGAGAGTAATACATTACATTTATGGTGTTTGGCAGATGCTCTTATCCAAAGTGACTTACATTTATCTCATTTATACGTCTGAGCAGTTGAGGGTTAAGGGCGTTGCTCAAGGGCCCAACAGTGGTAGCTTGGCAGTGCTGGGGCTTGAACTCATGACCTTCCGATCAGTCACCCAGAGCCTTTAACCACTGACCCACCACTGCCCCGTAATGTACTGTAATACACTGCGTATACACGTAATACACTGCCCCGTAACGCACTGTAATAATTGCAGTCCTTGAGCAGGTTGGACTTAACTCGAGAATTTGGTCAAAAATGACACGTCAGCTGAGACATGAATGATGTCTGGATCTATCAGGCTAATGTAGCTAATAATTAAGGCAAGCTAACAGCTACCGGTTGAGCATCGTCCCAACTGCGTGCATAATCTCTACTTAAGACATAAGAGGACATGCTGGAGAAGAAGCGAGTTATTCTACCTAACGTCTCTGTCTAACACACCTTAACCCTCACGTTACGTTTTCAACGTAAAGTCACGTTAAGCGTGTTTGTGCATCTGGTATGATGACAAAATAGTTTTTCATGTCTGTTAAATCTTATGAACCGCAGACATCAGAGGGAAAGACAAGCTAAACATTTTGAAATGTTTACACGTTATAAACAGGATGTTGGCCAGAACGAGAAGAGTGTTATGTTGCGCGTCAAACAAGATCGGCTCACCGACAGCAGTGCAGCGCAGACACGTGCTGAATCCCGTGTGGTGCTGTTGTAGAGAAATAATCAACCACGTTGATCATGTTCCTATAACCACGCCCCCGAGTGTTTTATTCCTCTTACACCACAGCGATTTTACCTGGCGATTACAATTTTTTTATTTATTAAAACGACGACACGTACTGTTTATCCGTTTATAGTTACATTTACTGCCGCGGAACGTCCATGAAACAAGTTCTCACTTACGTTATAGTTAGAGCAGATTCGTGTAAACGGTCGTATCCTCATCAGCGTCTCTTTTCCGCTGTTTCGACGTTAATAAGACGAAAGAACTCGGCTTACTGATAAACCGCAAAGCACAAACTCCCCTGTCCCGAAGAGTCACGGCTTTACCCCTCGCTGTGGTAATATTGTAAACCGTATCATATGTTAAATAAATAAATCAATCAATCTCGGCGCACGCTGAGTTCTAGCACTGAACGTTGTTCTTTTCTCATTTCATCTCCTTTCTGTTTCCCCCACGCGAGAACGCGCGTCTAAGCGCTCGTGTGTTTTTTGTTTTCGTCTTGTTTTATCGGTTGCTCCTGAGGGCGCGACTGTGACGCTTGTGTCTACTGCATCACGTCATTATCTGGACGATTCCACGTACGCAGGATTAAGTCTGTTTTAAGCGGGTGCTGATGTCGTAGAGCGATTCACGGTTCCTCTTACAGGAAATAATGAATGAAATGTTTGTTTTTTTTTTGTTTTGTAGGGACGCATCGAAAACGCGCTCATTTACGACAAAACCTCATACCAGATGATACTGTGTGGTGTAATCCTAGCGTACGTTATCGCGCTAAGGAACAGACTGTAAATATCGAGAGGACGAACTAGAGCATCTACAAGTGACTTAAAAAAGCAAACAAACATCTTAAACATAAAACTAGATGAGACACAACGAGTACGTTTACACGGACAGCGGTGATCTAATTACGGACCTTATTCTGAATAAGACGTATAATGTTGTGATTAAGGTGTTTACATGAGTCGCTTTTGGAATACTCCTTTCATGTTCCCGTGTTACGTGTTATAGAACGTAGACGGATTAACGTCACACGTCATTACGTCCCCGCGTCACGCCGTCCGACGTCCCTCCAGAATTTCACGTATCGACGTACAGTCAGTCTTCGTTATGGGACCGTAAACAGTTTTGGGTGTTTCATTTTTAATTTTTACGAACGCTTCAAGTGCGGTTAATTATTTGTCGTGCTGTACGTGCTAATAGACGACTGCTTGAAGCCGTGGGCTGCGTCCCGAACCGCGTACTTACCGTCTATATAGTATATAGAGATACATGTATTTCTCCTACTATATACTAGGCAAGTACGCGGTTTGGGACGCAGCCGTGCTCTCTTGTTGAGCGCTGCCGTGTGTGTACGTGTCCTGTCGCACAATGCGGTGAAAACTCCCACACGACGTTAATAGTGTGATTAAGGTGTGTACGTGTCTGTAACGCACGTCCATAACGCGACTAAAACAGGAATACTCCACACGTCTTAATTCCATTTGTGTTTACTTCGAGTGTGACTTTAATCAGATTAAGGTCATCAATAATCTCTGTTTACATGCTAGTGTCTTAATCAGAGTATCGTCTTAATCGGGTTCATATGGGATTATCGTTGTCCGTGTAAACGCACTGAGTGTCTACAGATGATGCCTGGTCTGTTCGAGTACGTTGTTCTTGATGAGCGGATATTGGTCATCGCTATTCCATCTACGCTAATTAAGTCAACTAGCTCATGTGCTTCATTTTAAATCGCTCGCTAACGTTATGAGGTACGTGCGTGGGTGCTTTTTCATATCCGACATTTAAGTCAGGAAACATAAACACGGATGTTCAATGACGTCCCTGACTGATTAAGAATAAGTTTTGGTATCGACGAGTCCTAAAAAGTTGTTATCGATGCGTCCCTGATTTAATCTCAGTTTAGTTTCCTACACCGAATAAGCCAAGTCTCCGCGAGTCTGAGGGCTAACGTGTTCTTCCTCCGAGACACAAGACGTCTTGCGTGTGTTACATCACACCACAGGGCAGCTCAACACGCTTGGAGGAGGCACCAACCACCCTCGTTTATAACCGTGAGCAGGGACTTGGCGGATGTGGCTCTGATCTGACTGGGAGAGAGTTAGTAACGTCGTGTCTTATCCAAAGCGCAGGAGAGTTAAAGCTCTCTTCGACTCCGAAAGCCTGTTGGGAATGTTGGGATTCTTGAGGAGTTTTTTTTCTTGGAAAATATTTTTAAAATGTAATAAAATGACAAACAAGCTGAAACAGTCTCAGGATAACTGTACAAAGCCGTCGAGAACGGTGACTATGAGGGGAACAGTTTGAGAATCGCTCCCTCTAATACTACGGGATGTCGTAGATCAGTGTGTTAAAGACTAAGTCGTTGTTCTGCTTCACGTATTCAACAATTATGACGGTGAAACAAACGAAAACTTTTTTTTTGTTGGATAAAGCGGTCATAAAAGTGTGTCGTTTCCTCTACACAATCTCCATTTCCTTCGATACAAGTTCTCCCATTTCTGTCACAGGGGATTCGAACACGCAACCTTCTAATCTGTAACTTAAAGCCCGACCAGCTGAGCCACAACAACTAGCTCGAGTAGACACCACTGTAAGTCATTATTTTTAAATCATTGACCAGATTGTGTTATTTTATACTATGTAGGATAGTATAATACTTTACTGTAAATGTGTAGACTACTTGTGAAAACTCTTAGAATTGTATAAAAAAATAATAAATAAAATCACAGTATTTTTTTCTACAGTACACTTAAGGTTTTGATTTGACTTCCCCTCATAAACCAGTAATTCAGTCCCTGCAGGATTTGGCGAGTTTGCGATCGTAGAAATTCAAAATCAAACAAACGCAACATTCAGAGGAGCTTTCGATTTCTCAAAATGACTGCAGATTCACGGGCGTTGAACACGAGTACAGCTAAAAGCTCTCGTTCACAGACAAACATCACTGCGAAAGACTGTGCAAAACAATTTTGTGCGATTTCGCCAATTCAAGTCGTTTTCCGACAAAAAAAAAAAAAGCACAAAAAACTCCATCGCGAGTTTTGCAAAAAGTCGCAGCTTCTGGCTTCAGCAGTCACAGAAATAACCTCAGTGAAATCCTGTATGGACCGGTAATTCAAAACGTGAAACTCAGGACATCGTCTCTCATCGCCTCTCTTTTCTAAACCCCAGCGTTAGGTAGACTTGTTTCACCCACACTTCCACGATCTGGACACGAGGATAACATACCAACGTACAAAACTCCACGCAGGATCGAACTCTGGAGCTGTGAGGCGTCATTTTTAATGAACACATGAACTTTATTAATAAACCAAATCTCTCCGTTTCCTAACAGTGGGTTTCTGAGAGAACTGTAACTAAAGAATAAAAATGTTTTTAAAAGTGATGATATATTTCACAAAGACAAAAGCCTAATTAAGTTACTTTAAGACACATTTTTAAGTTGAAGAGGTTCAGCTGATGATATGGTTCCAGTGGTTTACTAATTAAATTCTGTTTAAAGCGACGCTTCAGTAAAGTTGAGGCTCTGAGATTACACGTTCTGTATGAAGTTCCTTTAAACCCTCACACGTGGTTCTCCTGAGGCAGCGCATAGAGCACAAACTGCAACACTAATAAAGGATTTATGAGGGTTGGCACGTCGTCGTCTCAGGAGTTCAACAGCACCACACAGTGGTCACGACGCGTAACTGCAACCACAGGAATAAATAAACACAGAAATAAATAAATTACGAATAAAAATGTTTTAATCATCACTTCAGACCAGTTTTAAAAAAAACACAAACAAACACCAAACAATTCATGTATTTACATTCATGTGTTCTTCTTTCATGTTTTGTTCCTCATATTTATATACATATATATTTACATACAATATTTACAGAAAGGTTCATGGGGGGGGGGGGGGGGGGCGAAGGGGTATAAGAAAAACAATAAAGACAATAACAACACTAATATGAGTCTTATTAATATTGTGAATGATTAATTATTAATAATACGGACAGTGTAACGTATATATTTATATAAATCTGTATGTACATGGCGAGTGGAGAACGAACCGAAGACGAGACGCGACACAAATAATATCCACTGTTAAATAATTTAAGTGTAAACTGAGGTGTTAAGTGTGGTTACAAGTTTCATATAAAAAAAAAAAGTCTGAAGAGTAAAAACATCTCTCACACACACACACACACACACACACACACACACACACACACACACAGAAGTAAAGCTCATTTAATCAACCTCGTTAAGCAACAATTACACACACCTACGCAACCCAGAACCCGCTCTAAACGCTCTGTTAGAATGTCTCAGCTACTGCTCCAGTACCAGAACCTGCTGTAAACGTTCTGACGAAATATCCAAGCTACTGTTCTAGAACCGGTACTCTGTCAAATATCCCGTTAGAATGTCTGAGATATGATTCCAGAACGATGACCCACTTTAAACGTTCTGTTTCTGAAATATCCGAGCTACCATTCTAGAACCAACACCGGTTAAAACCACCTTTTGGAATGTCTGAGATCCTGCACTAGAACCAGAACCCACTCTAAACGTTCTGGCATAACTACTAAACTACTTGTCTAGAACCAGACCCTGCTCTAAGTATTCTGTTGAAATATCCAAGCTACTGTTCTAGAACCATCCAGGGATCTAGAATTCGACTCATTAAAATGTCTCAGTTTCTGATCTAGAACCAGAACCGATGCTGTGACTACTGTTGTATAATCAAGGACTCGAACTCTATCTGACGTCCTGACTGGTGAGCTGAAGGCTCTATAGCACTAACACCAACTGTTCTAAACATCCTATCAGAGGGTCTGGAAAATGTCCCAGCTATTGTTCTAGAACCCGAAAACAACAATGTTGTAAATGTTCTTTTTGAACTACTGTCCTAGAATCAAAACGGACTCCTTCATAAACATTTAAACTGCTGTTCTAGAACTAGAACCAACACTGTTCTAAACACACTGTTCAAATCATTAAGCTACTGCTACAGAATCCTAACCATCTAACACTCTACAGTGTCTGAGCTGACGTTCCATCCATCAGAAGGTCTGAGCTACCTTTCTAGACTGCTGTTCCAGAACTAGAACCAACACGGTTCTAAACACCCTGTTCAAACAGACTCTTTTCAGTTCTAGTGCCGTAACGATCGAACACTTTAAACGTCTGAGCTGACGTTCCGTCCCATCAGAAGGTCCGAGCTAATGCAACGGGATAACAGGAGAACCGACTCTGTTCCCACCATCAAGTTCCTAATCTTTGTGCTACCATTCTAGAACCTGAACTGACTCCATTCTGTTATAAAATCATCTAACATTCTAAAATGTCTGTGCTGATGCTCTGTCCTATCTATCTCTCTAGAAATAGAACCGACTCTAAACATCCCGTTTAAATCTTTACGCTACGGTTCTAGAACCTAAACCGGCTCCGTCCTGTTCTAGAATCCTAAGAAAACGGAGCTGATCCGAGCTACTTTTCCAGACTCCGTTCTAATCGTCCCGTTATAAACTTCTGAGCGGTTAGAACCGCACGCTCAGACGCAGAACCAGCTGAAACGTGTTCGTGTGAAAATAGATAGAGTGTAGTGAATACTACGGCGAGCGCTCCCCGGTTATTTACTTCATGAAAGCCTTAAAAAAGTAAGAAGACGTTGGTGTTTTTTTTTTGTTTAGTTTTTTTTCAGTCAAGCTTACAAAGACACTCCTGCACTCCTACAGCCTGGAGGAGAAAGCCGCGCGCGAGACGTTTGATTAATGAGATTAGATGACGGTTTTATCCTTCACTTTTCGTCTCTCCTTCCTTCTTTCGTGCATGGTTCAAAAGTGTCCACTTTAGAAGGAAACGTGAGAACAAAGCCGCTCTGATGATCTGATGAAGACAGACAGCACCACGCCGTGCCGCCCGGCTCTAAATACCCAAGATGCCAAGTATCAGATGACACTTTTCTTCCGAAGCATAATGCGTTTTGTTTAGGCGTCGCTCACGAAGGACAAGCAGCGCTAAAACTTTCAGACCGGTGAAATAAATAGTAGAAGCTGACCTTAGGGACAGCTAGAGACATTAGTGTTGTATTGTGTAGAAGGGCTGGGCGATATCGATACTGTGATATATGAACATCACGATACGCTTGAGTATCGAGTACAGGGTGCACCGTCACACACCCGAACAAGTTCATCCTAGATCTTTTTTTTTTTTTTAAGTTAAAAACTAAACGTTGTATCACGAGGTCCAGAAATATCACAGTATTGACAGAATAAACGCATTTTCCATTTCGCCCTGATAAATGACCATGAGACGGAGAAGAAACCCATCAGAAGAAGGATAATAATAATAATAATAATAATAATAATAATAATAATAATAATAAAACCTTTCCTGTTGCAATAGGACTCTTCTTCAGTGTGCAGGATTGCTGACACT
>NC_071257.1:35876758-35884258 GCF_023375685.1 Ictalurus furcatus
CGGTGGCCGGTGAGGCGGGGGATGAGGCGGTTTCCTCTTAGAGTCGTTAGAGTTAGCATTAGCGTTAGCCGCGGCCGAAGAGGACAGTTTGCGATGCTTTTTGCGGCGACGGGGTGTCCGGCTGCGCGGCTCTGCATCGTCCGAATCGCTGAGCTCTGAGTGAGAGAGCTGAGAGGATTTAGGAGAGAGAGACCAGGATGGAGTGACATAATCTGAAACGGGACCAGACCCAGACTCCTCCTCCTAAACAGAATGAGAGACAGAGCGACAGAGAGAGAGCGACAGAGAGACAGAGAGAGAAAGAGAGAGAGTACACTTACATGTATGAAAAAAAAACTGAAGATAGAAATCAAAACATGACGGACACAAACGGAAAAGTGGCCTTTACGAAACAGTTATATTATACTGGGTTCACGGACGGACAGAAGGAGGGGCGCAAATAAAGAAAATAAGAAACAGAAAAAGAGATTATGTGCATGTGTAGAGATTAAATGTCCTTCTGCCATCCTGACCCCACCCCTTCCCCCAACTACCCTGGTTACGCTATGCTATTAGCTGCTATTAGCTATAGTTTCACAATCCGGAGAGTTCAAATTGAAGAAAACCTCAGATTTACTCTAGAGGAGGCATCTGTCCACTACCATCGCCATCTACCATCTCCGGGCCAAGTTCGGAGTAGAGTAAACTAGCTCAGATATACTGTCTAACTCTATAAACTAGCTCAGGTATTCTGTACAACCCTATATAGTTATACAGTATTGATATTAAGACTTACCCTGTTCAAATACACTCCTTTGGTTTCATAAAGGTGTTAAAACAAGGAGTAATGAATAACGGCATTTCTGAGTGTTGTGATTGGTGTACGTTTGGCAGTGTTTAGAAGTTTACCTTCTTAATGTTCTTCTCGTTGTCAGGAGGTGGCTCGCTGGCTGCAGCAGGCACTGAGCTGGGTAAACTCTACAACACAAGGAGAACACACACGTCATGGACGTCATGCTGATCAATCATTTACCTGCAATAATCACAGTAATCATAGTACACACACACACACACACACACACACACACACACAGACTGACCACTAACCAGAATACCTTTCGTAATGCTATTAAAGTGATTAGCAATTCTTTCATGTTTATGAATAATACCTTGGAGGTATAAAGGTTCTATATGTTAATGCTATAAATGTTATTTACAAGGCGGTGAGGCATACTCCATGTGAGACACCAAATATTGCTTATATAAAATAAATCTAAAAGAATCGAATTTTACTGAGAAACATTATAGATCAGTAATAAATGCTATAAGAACGGTATTATTCCAAAGTCTTTATGTGTACAGACTGAAATCCATGGGCTGAAAGGGCTGGAACGTTACGCTGGTTTCCTGTGAAGTAAACAATCGTCACGTGCACAAACACGGCTATTTATACATCCCGTATAATTCATTCCTGATATGATATCTATAGAATATAAGAATAAAACTGGCTTCCTGTTGTGCTTGTCCACTCGATTAACCTTTCAGAAGCTAGCTAGTTATCGAGATCGATTATGTACAAGGACGACGATTGCTGGGATTATTGATCTAGGTTTGATGTTTCCCCGTTCCGTTTGTGTCCTCACTTCTATATATCTACTTTGTACTTTATCTGCTAACTTTTATATTCTCGCTAACACACACGATATACACAATACACCCAAAAAGATGTGTGTGACAATCTCCATGGTTACCCTCGTCATGGCGTTTTCCCCCCACTCGCTCGGATTATAGTCCACGGTGATCTCCTCGCCTTTGGTGATGTCGCGAATCGCTACGACGACCAGCCGCACCTGATTGCCACAGTGCACTTCCCGGATACGGCAGTTGGGTGGTGGGTAGAGAACGGCTCCCCTCCCGCTGCTGGAGCTCTGCTCCCCCGTCTCAGCAGGACTGACAGAGGGAGAGAGAGAGAGAGAGAGAGAGAGAGAGAGAGAGAGAGAGAGAGAGAGAGGGGCAGGAGACACATGACAGTCAGTGAGTGTGTGTGTGTGAGAGAGAGAGAGAGTGAGAGAGAGAGAGAGAGAGAGAGAGAGAGAGAGAGGCAGGAGACACATGACAGACAGTCAGTGAGTGTGTGTGTGTGTGTGTGTGTGTGTGAGAGAGAGAGAGAGAGAGAGAGAGAGGCAGGAGGCACATGACAGACAGTGAGTGAGTGAGTGAGTGAGAGAGAGAGAGAGACACAGAGAAAGGCAGGAGGCACATGACAGACAGCGAGTGAGTGAGTGAGTGAGTGAGAGAGAGAGAAAGGGAGAGAGAGAGAGAGAGAGAGAGAGAGAGACAGAGAAAGGCAGGAGGCACATGACAGACAGCGAGTGAGTGAGTGAGTGAGTGAGAGAGAAAGGGAGAGAAAGGGAGAGAGAGAGGCAGGATATCAGAGTGAGACAAAGACAAACAGAGGGCACAATCAGTCAACAGAAAAAGAGAGCGAGAGAGTAGTGAGTGAGTGAGAGAGAGAGATTAAAAACAGAGGTAAGACAGAATGATACAGAGAGTGAGAGAGACATAGTGAGATAAGGAGGAGCAAAAAGAGACAGACATAGATAGATGATGGCAATCAACGAGAGAAAGAGAGAGAGATCAGCATATACAGCACATTAATCAATGCCACGTACACAATCCCACAGTTGTGTGTTCTCACAGATAAGAACTCAGTCAGAGACCAGTTTCCACTTTTAACAGTTTCCTATATTACCCACAATCCTGTGCGAGTACACGCTGATAGCGGCACAGTGGGATTTAGCCCTCGCTTCATCTCTACCTAAAGAGAGCGATGCAGCGACACTTTAGTGCTTCAGTCTGTTCAGCTCTCTCTCACCTCCTCCTCCTCTTCTCATCTCTAGAATGGATCGGGTTTCCAAAGCTTCAGCTTTCACTCTCTACCACTGCCGAAATCCTCTCACACGCCTCATCTCGTACATCGCTAACTAGCCGAGCCGAGTCTCTGCCGTTACTCGGCCGCAGTGCATTCTGGGACTTTTGAGTCCAGCGTATGCACCGACGTCAGCGCTACTTTTACACTTCTCACTGGAACACTGTTTATTACTCTTTAAATCGCCACACGCTTGCGTATTTTATTTATTCACTAATTTATTCAACATGTATTTTCTATATCGTGCCATAAATAAGAATTTGTTAAAATAATTCCATCCAGGTTTTTAGTTTAATATTTACTTCACTCCATAAAGGAGACATTTTTAATTATCTCTGTATTTTTTTTTTTATTATTTTAACACAATTGTTACTTATTCTGCTTATTTGTTTCTAAACATATATATATATATATATATATATATATATATATATATATAATATTTTTAAATACGATCAGAGAGTCTATTTTACTCATTCAATACTTGTTTTAAAATGATATTTACTTCATTGTACAAGTGTTCCATTATTTCCGAACACGTGTCACTTATTTGCCTTTTTTATTTATCATTTATTTATTTATATTTTTGCCATTTTTTCTATTTTACTGCACTCGAAAATACATTTTTGTTGTGCGTGTTATCCTGTATTTATTACATTTTACTTATCTCAAAGTAAAACACTTGAAACTTATTTTTCATTTATTTATTTCTAACCTTCTCCATCATTTTTCACATTTTTCAAGACTAATTTAACGCTCACTTTTCTTTATTGAACCATCGGTAATGTGAATTCAATAACGCTCCTTATAAACATGGAACATTCCACACTGAACACACACACACACACACACACACACACACACACACACATGCATACAGTATCATCTTCACTGTGGCTAAACACAAACATACAGACATGCACACACATGACTACACACTGTAATAAACACTCACACTGACACACACACACATTCCATTATTGGCACAAAGATAATAAACACATTGCAATAAACACACACAGCCTACATTCCAGTAATCCCCCACATCTATACACACACCCCCCTTACACGCACACACACACACACACACACATCTCAACCACACAAACAATTACCCACTATCTTCCCTCAACTGCACGCACACACTCAAACACAGTCACATAAATACATGCACGGTATCTCATCTCCTCACACACACACACACACACACACACACACACACACACACACACTCACCAGGCTTGGGCAGATTCAGCAGCGCTGTATGGACCAGATCTGTGTTTGTGCTCTGTTCTTTCCTGTCCATTACCTGAAACACACACACACACACACACTTTCAGATTATGAGCCACATTCTCTTTCCTTCCAGCAGGTTGGTGTTATCGTTCCTGCTCCAGCCTCACTGTAACACGCCGGTTTGTTAGAGTGTTTACGGTAAGCTCACTACTCCAGCAGTAACAGTGCGCTTACATCACACTGGAATTACGGTAATTACAGAGAGCTTTCCGTTTTTGTCTTCGTCACGCCTGTAATCGGCGGCTGGAAAGCGCGGACGTCGCAAACAAACAACAGTGGCGGCTTTTTACGGGTAAAGTCTACGAAGAATGAAACGACGAGATTTAACTCTAATTTATCACACGTTCCCATCATGCACTTCTACATGAGCGTGATTAACATAATGCCTTAGCTAGCTGCAAGCTATCAGAGTGTGTGTGTGTGTGTGTGTGTTGTATGAAAATCTACCAGATGCTACTTAAACGTTATCGCGCTTCTATCTTTCTTTGTGCATATTAATAAAGAAACACAATAAGCAATTATCTTTAGGCAACACTATTAGGATAAAAACTAATCTAGGCTGCACCAGTGCACCAGCAGGGGGCGCTGACGTGTTGTTTTAGAAGTGTAGAAAATAAATTTAAAAAGCCTGCTTCTAATCAACAAAGCAGTGATGATTGAATTTTTTATAACCACACAGCCTCAAGAACACACACACACACACACACACACACACACACACACACACACACACTCCTCACCTGGTGGTCCGTAGCTGTGTTCTGTGTTCTCCTCATCGTCTTCTGTGGCAAAGACTCTATCACACACTTTCACCGGTGTGCCCTTTCTCTTCCTACTGCAACCACGTCTGTGACAAACACACACACACACACACACACACACACACACACCTTTCTTTTATCATCTGCCAGCTTCATAAACTTAACCACTTGCATAAGACATGGGTCACGTCATACACACAGCGGTCAATAAACTGCTAGTCACTGCAAGCGATCAATGGAAATCACAGCGGTAATCAATTGTTAAGCCCCGCCCCCTTTGTGTTCATTTGACTGCAAAATGGGTTGCCAAGTCAGGCGATGTAAACCCTCATTTGGGAACAGGCGCAAACAGAAGTCATTATAAATCTGATGGAAGCAATTAAAATGGGTTTCCTCTGCTGGCAGGCAGAAATTAAATACTGCTTTAGGTAAAATGACCGAAATAAACACACACACACACACACAGATACTCTGTGTAAGGTTAATAACACTTCAGTGTTCAGCGTGTTTATCACGCGAGGTTAACGAGGTTTAAAGACAACCCAAACACACCGACTGTGCTCTTTAACTCAGTCATTTTCACACAAAGATTTGGTAGTAGATTTGCGTGTACTTATTTCATTATTTATTAACATTTTCTGTTCCTCAACCAGGGTATAATACCTCATCAGATTCTATTAAAGGATTTCTCCAAAACAATAGCAACTTTCCCGAGAGACACTAACAGCACAGTGAGAGTAACAACAAACATCTGGCTGATTCAGAGCCTTGAATCTTTAATCTGTAACTCTTCAGCACTGCACCTTTAATCTGTAACTCTTCAACTCTGCACCTTTAATCTGTAACTCTTCAGCACTGCACCTTTAATCTGTAACTGTTCAGCACTGCACCTTTAATCTGTAACTGTTCAGCTCTGCACCTTTAATCTGTAACTCTTCAGCACTGCACCTTTAATCTGTAACTCTTCAGCTCTGCACCTTTAATCTGTAACTCTTCAGCACTGCACCTTTAATCTGTAACTCTTCAACTCTGCACCTTTAATCTGTAACTCTTCAGCTCTGCACCTTTAATCTGTAACTGTTCAGCACTGCACCTTTAATCTGTAACTCTTCAGCACTGCACCTTTAATCTGTAACTCTTCAGCTCTGCACCTTTAATCTGTAACTGTTCAGCACTGCACCTTTAATCTGTAACTCTTCAGCACTGCACCTTTAATCTGTAACTCTTCAGCACTGCACCTTTAATCTGTAACTGTTCAGCACTGCACCTTTAATCTGTAACTGTTCAGCACTGCACCTTTAATCTGTAACTGTTCAGCACTGCACCTTTAATCTGTAACTCTTCTGCTCTGCACCTTTAATCTGTAACTGTTCAGCACTGCACCTTTAATCTGTAACTCTTCAGCTCTGCACCTTTAATCTGTAACTGTTCAGCACTGCACCTTTAATCTGTAACTCTTCAGCTCTGCACCTTTAATCTGTAACTGTTCAGCACTGCACCTTTAATCTGTAACTGTTCAGCATCATATACGTAATCTGTATATCTATGGCATTGTGCTTTTAATCTGTGAAGCTTTGACTCTTTAAAGTGTAAAACTGATCTCTAGTATAATATTCACACTTCGTCTTTGTGTATAAACCTCAGCATCGCAGGAACGGAGTAACGGAACTGATGACAGCTCAGTGTTTAAGAGTTCAGTGTTTGTTTTTTGAAACCCTGAGCTCATTTTCCACAGATGCAACTGAGAATGCTTAATTAAATGAGCGTGAAGATGCACTCAGTCCCATATTTACAGATGTGTTGTCCGTGTGCGTGTGTGTGTGTGTGTGTGTGAGAGAGAGAGAGAGAGAGACTGACATATTCATTGAGCTGTGATGAGACTTAGTCTTGCTGACTGGATATTGATCTAACCGACCCTCCATCTGGATCTGAGAGTGTGTGTGTGTGTGCGTGCGTGCATGCGTATGTGTGTCTGTGCGTGTGTGTCTGCATGAATGTGTGTGCGTGTGTGTGTGTGCGTGCGTGCCTGCATGAGTGTGAGTGAGTGTGAGTGTGTGTTGTGTGTGGTGTGTGTGTGTGTGTGTGTGTGTGGTGAGAACGCAGGCGCATTTATGTGTCCAAGTTCTTTGTAGCATTTCAGGCGTCTTGATCAAGCACTGTCAGAAAACACGCGCTAAAATAAGAGAAAGAAATAGAGCGAAAGAGAGTGGGGGAGACAAACAGACAAAAGAGAGACAGACAGAGGGAGGAAAAGAGGGAGGGGGAGAGGGAGAGAGAGAAAGAGAGAGATAGAGAAATGAAGAGAAATAATGAGACGGGGATAGACAGAGAGGGAGAGAGAGGGAGAACTTTTCTTTCATGTGTTAGTTTAATTGCTTTCCAAGGTGCGTGCAAATAAAAGAGTAGGAGAAAATGTGTGTGTGTGTGTGTGTGTGTGTGTGTGTGTGTGTGCGCTTCAAAAACAACGTGCGGCACAAAGAAAAAGAAACGCAGTCTTTTAACGGGTGTTCCTGCCCGTTGCCATGGTTTCACTAT
>NC_071257.1:35889258-35894258 GCF_023375685.1 Ictalurus furcatus
AAATTCCGCACGCGCTGTATAGCTGAAATAACGGTCACAAATTGAGCTAAGCTAACTAACATTTCGCCTTTTATTTATTCATATTCATTTAAACTGAGCTGGTTTCTCTCACCCCCGAGGCAGCGGCGGCGGCTTGCTAGCCTCTCCGTCTCTGTCCCTGTCCAGCGCCAGAGGCTCCCGGCGGTCAAACTGCGAGCGAACGGTCTCCGCCATGTTTACGCGCAGAGCTCTGGATCGACTCCGCTGCTTTGCGGAGCTCTTCTCACACACTAGCGCTCGAGCCTATACTGTGCGTACCGGTTGTTTCAGTCGCTACCACTTGCTTGCAGCCGCGGGGGTGAAACCCGTCCTCGTTCTTACAGTAAACATATAAAAAAAATAGAACCACAGTACAAAAATCCTACAAATAGACTTGTAAATGGCAAATAAAATAAAATTTATAGTGCCGTTCTTTGTTTTAACTTTTAGAAAAGATGTTTTGAGTTATAAAACCTCGAGCGTGCCCCCCTGACTGTAATGGATGAATGATCGCTCCCGCTGTAGTACAGGAGGGAGGGAGAGCTGGCTGTGTCTGAAACCTCACACTACCGCACTATATAGTACGCTACCTACGGTAACTATGGTAACCTATTCTGGAGTATTAATTTAAAATACTATTTAGAGCAGTAGTTTGGGGTTTGAAACGTGGCCGTCGTCTTTGTTTCCAAGCAAAGTTGATTATGGTCTATTAGCAAAATGTACACCCAATAGGCTTTTGAAAGTGGTGTGACGTAATGTTAAATTGATATTAATAATGATCTATCTATCTATCTATCTATCTATCTATCTATCTATCTATAATGATGGTCATGATGATGATGATCATGGTGATGATGGTGTTGGTGGTGGTGTTGGTGATGATGATGATGACGATGATGGTGTTGATGGTGATGCTGGTGGGGGTGATGACAATGACGATGATGGTGTTGATGGTGATGATGATGATGACGATGATGGTGTTGATGGTGGTGCTGGTGGGGGTGATGATGATGACAATGATGGTGTTGATGGTGGTGCTGGTGGGGGTGATGACGATGACGATGATGGTGTTGATGGTGATGATGATGACGATGATGGTGTTGATGGTGGTGCTGGTGGGGGTGATGACGATGACGATGATGGTGTTGATGGTGATGATGATGATGACAATGATGGTGTTGATGGTGGTGCTGGTGGGGGTGATGATGATGACAATGATGGTGTTGGTGGTGCTGGTGGGGGTGATGACGATGACGATGATGGTGTTGATGGTGATGATGATGATGGCAATGATGGTGTTGATGGTGGTGCTGGTGGGGGTGATGATGATGACAATGATGGTGTTGGTGGTGCTGGTGGGGGTGATGATGATGACGATGATGGTGTTGATGGTGATGATGATGATGACGATGATGGTGTTGATGGTGGTGCTGGTGGGGGTGATGATGATGACAATGATGGTGTTGATGGTGGTGCTGGTGGGGGTGATGATGATGACGATGATGGTGTTGATGGTGATGATGATGATGACGATGATGGTGTTGATGGTGGTGCTGGTGGGGGTGATGACGATGACGATGATGGTGTTGATGGTGATGATGATGATGACGATGATGGTGTTGATGGTGGTGCTGGTGGGGGTGATGACGATGACGATGATGGTGTTGATGGTGATGATGATGATGACGATGATGGTGTTGATGGTGGTGCTGGTGGGGGTGATGACGATGACGATGATGGTGTTGATGGTGGTGCTGGTGGGGGTGATGACGATGACGATGATGGTGTTGATGGTGATGATGATGATGATGATGATGGTGTTGATGGTGGTGCTGGTAGGGGTGATGACGATGACGATGATGGTGTTGATGATGATGACGATGATGGTGTTGATGGTGGTGCTGGTAGGGGTGATGACGGTGATGATGATGGTGTTGATGGTGATGATGATGATGACGATGATGGTGTTGATGGTGGTGCTGGTAGGGGTGATGACGATGACGATGATGGTGTTGATGGTGATGATGATGATGATAGTGGTGGTGGTGGTAATAGTGGTGATGATGATGATGGTGGTGGTTATGGTGGTGCTGGTGGGGTTGATAATGATGAGAATATCAGTAGTAGTGGTGCTGATAAGTAGGTGGTGACAATTGGTGGTTGTGGTAGTGCTGGTGGGGGTGATGATGATGATTGTGATGATGGTGGTGGTGGTGGTGGTGGTGGTGGTGCTGGTGGGGGTGATGATGATGATGGTGGTGGTTGTGGAGGTGATGATGATGATGGTGGTGGTGGTGGTATCTTCAAAAAAACAGCTAAAGACCCTACCTCTTCTGTGAACACCTAACTAACCCCTAATAAATAAATAAATAAATAAATAAATAAATAAAATAAAAACCTTACTCTGGCACTTACACCTCTACTCTGCACACTTTGCTTCTTCTAGAACTCAATTAACGGATCTTGTATGGTAGCACTACTTGTATTGTTCTCTGCTTGATATATCGCTTTGCTTGTATTTTCTCATTTGTAAGTCGCTTTGGATAAAAGCGTCTGCTGAATGAATAAATATAAATGTAAATGTGGTGGTGATGATGATGGTGTTGATGGTGGTGGTGATCGTGCTGGTGGGGGGTGATGATGATGATGATGGTGGTGGTGGTAGTGGTGATGATGATGGTGGTGCTGGTGCTGGTGGGGGGTGATGATGATGATGATGGTGGTGGTGGTAGTGATGATGATGATGATGGTGGTGGTAGTGGTGCTGGTGGGGGGTGATGATAATGATGATGGTGGTGATGATGGTGGTGGTGGTGGTAGTGATGATGATGCGAGTGATAATTGGTGGTTATGGTGGTGATGATGGTGGTGCTGGTGATGGTGTGAGTGATAATTGGTGGTTATGGTGGTGATGATGGTGGTGCTGGTGATGGTGTGAGTGATAATTGGTGGTTATGGTGGTGATGATGATCACGATAGTGGTCTTGATGATGATGAGTGGTCTTGTCGGTGTTCATAGAGCTTATGATTATGATAGTGAGTCTTTATTTTTCACATATACATATGCACAGTATCTTTTATTCGCATACCCCGCCATGTCAGGAAGTTGAGGTCAGAGTGCAGGGTCAGCCATGATACAGCGCCCCTGGAGCAGAGAGGGTTAAGGGCCCAACAGTGGCATTTTGGCAGTGCCAACCCCCGACCTTCTGATCAGTAACCCAGAGCCTTAACCACCAAGCCACCACTGCCCCCGATGATGATGATGATGATGATGATGATAATGAAGATGGTGGTGAAGATGATGATGAGACTATCAGTAGTAGTGGCAGTGGTACTGATAAGTTGGTGGTAACAATGATAATGATGGTTGATGAAGATGATGGTTTTGTTAACAGTGGAAAATGGAGTGATGCTGACAGTGAGGCTGATGATGACAATGAAGATGGAGAGTTAGAGAATAATGGTTCTGGTGTTTTTTGGTGGATGCTGAATGATGATGGTGATGGTGATGGTGATGATGATGGTGGTGGTGATAAAGTTCATGGTATTGTTAGTAATAATGATTATGTTCATGAGGATGATGAGGATAACGTTGATGATGATTAAGTTCATGGTATTGTTTGGGATGATGATGATGATGATTATGATGATGATGATGATGATGATGATGGTGATAGTGGTGGTAATGATGATGATGGTGATGATGATGATGATGATGGTGATAGTGGTGGTAATAATGATGATGATGATGAAGATGGTGATAGTGGTGGTAATGATGATGATGATGATGATGATGATGGTGATAGTGGTGGTAATGATGATGAAGATGATGATGAAGATGGTGATAGTGGTGGTAATGATGATAATGATGATGATGAAGATGGTGATAGTATTGGTAATGATGATGATGGTGATAGTGGTGGTAATGATGATGATGGTGATAGTGGTGGTAATAATGATGAAGATGGTGATAGTGGTGGTAATGATGATAATGATGATGATGAAGATGGTGATAGTGGTGGTAATGATGATGATGGTGATAGCGGTGGTAATGATGATGATGATGGTGATAGTGGTGGTAATGATGATGATGGTGATGATGATGGTGATAGTGGTGGTAATGATGATGATGGTGATGATGATGGTGATAGGGGTGGTAATGATGATGATGATGGTGATGGTGATAGTGGTGGTAATGATGATGATGATGATGATGATGGTGATAGTGGTGGTAATGATGATGATGGTGATGATGATGGTGATAGTGGTGGTAATGATGATGATGATGATGGTGATAGTGGTGGTAAAGATGATGATGATGGTGATGGTGATAGTGGTGGTAATGATGATGATGATGGTGATGATGGTGATAGTGGTGGTAATGATGATGATGATGATGATGGTGATAGTGGTGGTAATGATGATGATGATGGTGATAGTGGTGGTAATGATGATGATGATGATGGTGATGATGATAGTGGTGGTAATGATGATGATGATGGTGATAGTGGTGGTAATGATGATGATGGTGATGATGATGATGATGATGGTGATGGTAATGATGATGATGATGGTGATAGTGGTGGTAATGATGATGGTGATGATGATGGTGATAGTGGTGGTAATGATGATGATGATGATGATGATGGTGATAGTGGTGGTAATGATGATGATGGTGATGATGATGGTGATAGTGGTGGTAGTGATGATGATGATGGTGATGATGATAGTGGTGGTAATGATGTTGATGATGATGATGATGGTGATAGTGGTGGTAATGATGATTGTGATGATGATGGTGATAGTGGTGGTAATGATGATGATGATGATGATGGTGATAGTGGTGGTAATGATGATGATGATGATGATGATGGTGATAGTGGTGGTAATGATGATGATGATGATGATGATGGTGATAGTGGTGGTAATGATGATTGTGATGATGATGGTGATAGTGGTGGTAATGATGATGATGATGATGA
>NC_071257.1:35899258-35926758 GCF_023375685.1 Ictalurus furcatus
TAAATATTGGTGTGCAACAATTATTGGCACCCTTTTAGTCAGTACTTTGTGCTACCTCGCTTTGGCAAGATAACAGCTCTGAGTCTTCTCCTATAACGCCTGATGAGGTTGGAGAATACATGGCGAGGGATCTGAGAGCGTTCCTCCATACAGAATCTCTCCAGATCCTTCACATTTCGAGGTCCACGCTGGTGGACTCTCATCTTCAGTTCACCCCACAGGTTTTCTATGGGGTTCAGGTCAGGGGACTGGGATGGTCATGGCAGGATCTTGATTTTGTGGTCAGTAAACCATTTCTGTGTTGATTTTGATGATGTTTTGGATCATTGTCCTGCTGGAAGATCCAACCACGGCCCATTTGAAGTTCCAGTAGTGTCTGGCACACTGAAGATGCTTGAGTTTGTTTGTGGATGAAAGTAGAGGCTTTTTTCTTGAACCCCTTCCAAACAGCTTGTGGTGATGGAGGTGACTTCAGATTGTAGTTTTGGAGACTTTCTGACCCCAAGACACAACTAACTTCTGCAGTTCTCCAGCTGTGATCCTTGGAGATGTTTTATCCACTCGAACTGTCCTCTTCACAGTGCGTTGAGACGATATAGACACACGTCCAATTCCAGGTCGATTCATAACATTTCCAGTCGACTGGAACTTCTTAATTATTGCCTGATGGTGGAAATGGCCATTTTCAATGCGTGTGCTATTTTCCTATAGACACGCCCCATTGTGTGAAGCTCAACAACCTTTTGCTGCACATCACAGCTATATTCCTCGCTCTTACCCGTTGTTATGAATGACTAAGGGAATTTGGCCTGTGTGTTACCTCATATTTATACCCCTGTGAAACAGGAAGTCATGGTTGAACAATATCCTGTTCCTAGTCACCCAGGTGCACTAAACAATTTTTAAATATCAATGGGAATATACTTCAAATATATTTTTCTCATATGAATTCATAGGGGTGCCAATAATTGTTGCAAACCTATATTTAACAAATATATATATATTTTTAATAAACCTGTGTTGTGTTTGTTTAATTGTTTGATATCCATGAGAGCGGAATATTTTTGTGAATTTTTTGAACATAAGATCAAAAGTTTAAACAATAAAGACAATTTTTCACAGCTGTCTTTGCTCATATTTACCAAGGGTGCCAATATTAGTGGAGCGCACTGATTATATATGTATATATATATATGCGCTCGTATTATGTTTATTTTATCATTTGTTACAGCTAAAACTAATTGTAATTGGAATGTACTTGTGTCCTGACAATCATTTTTAAATGATTTTTTTAAAAAAAATAAACTACATTTTAAACAAAAGTTTTCTTATTAAAGAAAAATGTATAAACATTGACACATTTCATATTTTCATAAGTAAACTTTTATTTAACATTGTGATTCCAGTGTCAGCGCTTTGCAACAGACCATTTACAAATATGTAAATCTAAACGGATAAAAATAAAATGTTTTGTCATTTAAAAAAAAAAAAAAGTGTAATCATGGCGAGTTGTTGTGGTATAAGTGGAATGAAACACTCCTGGGTCAGTAACTGACTAATTGCTGATATCACACCACTCAAGCTGTAAAAGAATATTCAGTTAAACTCAGTGACAGTGCGCAGTGTAGAGCTGCTGTATAACATTTACATACATCTCTCCTGACATTTTTCCCTTCTCAACACAATCAATTCTACATACTGTACCTTTTTAAACAAAACAGTAGACTCTAAAGGAAGTGAAAAGCAGCCGTATAATTTTAAAGGTCATCTTATTTATATACATATACATTTAAAAAAATGTATATAAAGATAAAAAAGATACAAAATAGATATACAAAAACACAAACTTTTTGACACACAAACATTGAGGCTACATTTTGCATCATCGTAAAGACATTCTCATAAAGGCTAATGCTTGAATTTTGTTTCTAAGGCAGATGTATGAATTTGATTCATCTCTGGAAGGTTAATGCCTACATATGAACTGATTAGTGATATTGTGAGAAATCTAAAATGAGGAAAATAATAAAGATAACAGAGATTATTATATCAGTAGTCACAGGTGAGTAATCTCTATTTCTAACATTGTATAATGTTTTTATACATGCATATATATATATATAGAGAGAGAGATCTCTCAGCCTTTTAGATAAATCCCTCGGATTTCTGCTCGGTATCTTTAGATAAAACAGTAACGAAGGTGCGCAGATGTAACAGATTAAGGCAGTGTCAGCGAAAAGCACTTTTCACACAGGACACAATATTCACATTCACTATCAAAGAGAAGAGAAGCGAGAACATGGTTCTTCTGAAAAGTTCTCAACATTTCCAGCTTGGCTAGCAAACAGAAGCGGAAAAATGAGCCGAAGCGACGAGAGACGAGCAGAATGATTCTCATTGCTACTGTTGTTGCTTGTGGGCGTGGCCTATCCAGCTTTTTTTTCCGTATAGATAAGAAACCGTAGTAGCTAGATATAGCATCTAAAGCATTCTAGTTAAATACAACTTAAATAGCGCACTAATCAGTGTGAAAATTGTGCGCTTGATTTGCATGTTATTTGCTCGGCTTCGCACTAGCTACATTCTCAAATTAGATTAGCAAAGCGAGCTAACTGTACTAGCTACGTACCTTCGGCAGAGACGCCAACAATCTCTGCTACTTCCTTCCAAGCTTGATTTTTCTTCATCATTTCTCTGTATACATTTAACGAGAGGTCGTTTATGACAGGAGAAGGTGGAACCTTATTTAAACGGGAGTTAATTGCAGATAGGAACTAAACTTGTGAGCGGGAAACTGAAGACACGCCGCACCACAAGCGCAGTAGGATTGGTCTGAGGACTTATTTGAGGCAATAGTTCAGATTTGTGGTTTTATAGCATCAAACCGAATTTGCATAGAGTCGAGAAAATCGCTTTGTTGCTGAAACAGCAGGTCCGTGTCACACGTACGTAGAAAATGTACGTGGAAAGAACACTTGTCTGTTGCGTGCCAGAGTGAATGTAGGTTGAGACACCTTTTAGTGTTTAATAATTTAGTTTGTGTTGATTTTGTTCAGACGTTAGTCTGGTGAAATCCACTCTCAGCACTTGACCGGTGTGTAGTGTTAATCTGAGACGTTTACATATTCCAAAAGCTTGGAAGCACCACTAACTCTGCTTTCGGGACATAACGGACAGGAATGTGTTTCTTAACAGTGAATAAAGTTGTCTGACTAAATGTCTACAGCTGTAGTACACTAAATCACTAAATCACTACATAACCATGTTTACATGCAAACTAATAAAAAGAGCATTTATTATCTGATTTACTTGAAATGAAACAGAAAAGAGTGTGTGTTTGTTCAGTGTCGGCCATGCTCATAGCACTATTGAGGCGTGCGACTAAAACACGTAACCTGGCATTTCAGACCTCAGAATAGGTAAAAACCAAACAAATCATCCTCTCTACTCAGAATACCTACTCATAAACACGGGTTGGTCTCCTCAACCCCAAGTTCAGCAAGTAATGTCAAATCAACATGGCTGCTCTCAGAAAAGAAAGTAAGGCTTTTTACCTTTAAATGAGTTATACAATATACACACACGCACACACACACACACACACACACACACACACACACAAGTATTATCTTTAGATCGATCAACATACAGACACTTTCGCTTGTTAAATCTATAGCACTGACTCTACATTCCACTGTCTTGAGGACATCACTCATCACAGTTAGCTGGTTAGCTTGTTGCTAACAAAAGACAAACATCCGTGACAGGCGTTTTTTTCCTCAGTTTGAAGCTCAAACTTACAAAAATGACATAATTCTGACGTCCCACTTCCGAGTGGAATGCCGCAAAACTTTCATGTGTCCATGCTTGTTAGTACTGCGGGGTTTTGGTGTCACTGGTTTAAATAAAATAAAATAAAATAGACCATTTTAAAAACAAATTAGTAACCTCTTGATAAACAAAAGTCATAGATTTTGAGATGCAGGGAATAAAGTCACAATATTGATATTTGAAAAGGTGCTAATATTAGAAGGATAAACTTGTACTGGTCCTGTGGTGTTGCAGACTGCACACATTGCAAGTATTGGAGCACAAAATCTAACGAAAATAAATCAGACTTGCAAGTGTTCCTGGCCAGTAAAGCCAGATCCGTTCCGATTTCCTAAAATGTTTTATTTACCAGGCGCTTTAGGTGACGGAGTTCATACCTGTATTACAGGCCAACCACATTATCATAATTAATATTTCAGACTATTTAAAAGCCATGTCCCTGAAATAAATATTTTGATCATTTAATAAACAAACAATTAAAGGAATAATTAAACGAATACTTTGCACAACATGTAATCATTTAAATTATTAATGAGTGATTCAAGTATTAATAATTCAATTATTTCCTACTTAAATGTCATAAATTAAATGTCCCTTTCATTGTCTTATTTATTTATTGTCTTTACATAATATATTTAACTTTTATTTATTTCTTTATTTAATACACTGTGATCTGAATTGTTCCTTAATAGTATGGTGGCGTTCTGATTAATTAAAAAAATTTTTTTTAAGGGTTTAAACTTGTTTAAAAGTGAAGACAAGTCCTGATTGCAGAGTTACACGACCCCTGGGCTAATTGTCACTGACACTGATATTTTTCAACATGGCTGAACCTGTGGGAGTTGTGTTAGCGGTCAATGCTAAGTGGAATTAAGTGTCATTCTAGTCGTAGGGAGTCTTTTCTAAGTAATTTATCAACACATCTGAGGTAAATGTTGATGTTTCTGAACATTCTGTCTGGTTTCTACAGTCACTGCACCTTTACAATATCTGTTTAAAAGATTTTGCAGCGAGAAACTCGCTAGCTGCAGTGATTAGCTAGGTTGTGCGTGGCGGCCATATTTACCAGTTGCCTAGCAACAGTGTTCTGGTGTCTGAACAGTGAGTAAAATTATTATTTGTTTAAAACATAGATTCGAAGGATTTTCCATCATACACGGACAAGGAAACATGAAACATCTTAAACGTGACTTTTTGATATGTTAGCTACATGAACACTTCAGATATGACCAAAAGATAAATAAATGTTGTAATTTTGGGGCCTATCGGCATCTTGGACGTTAGGGAAAGGCGATTTAAACTTAAATTTAGATCATGATATTTTACACACAGTATTTATATTGTATTAGTGTAACACATCATACAACAAATATATTAAATAAATAAGTACTGCTGATATTTAAAATAAAATTTTAGATACCCTTTAAGTTAATAAATTATACAATATCCTCCTGATTTACACTACCAAATGAGACAAAATGCTGAAAAGCACTTTTTTGTAATGTTATAGTGCATTTAGTCCAGTAGAGGGCGACAAACCAGCGAAATTAAAGCTCATTGTGGCTCATTGTGGTAAAAAAAATTTTTTGCCTGAACTATGATTATTATTAATTCTGTAGCTGTGTACATGTGGAAGTTTTGTGTTACTTTACTAAAGTGATGGTTTAATCAGTTGTGGTTTATATATGTTTCAATAAAAAAATCCTCTCTCTCTCTCTCTCTCTCTCTCTCTCAGTACACACATGCGATAGATGTTTATTTGCGTAGTTTGCGTGCCTCCTTCTTTCTTGTTGCTCTTCTTGTTCTGGTTGGTTTCTTATCTGTGAGAGCAGGCAGGGTCTGGAGAGTTTCAGCTGTCTTGTTGGACCAGTACGCAATATCCTGCAGAACCTGGAGGATCCACTTCTTCAGAACAAACGCCCCACCATCCACCAAGTCCTTTGCCTAACACACACACACACACACACACACACACACACACACACACACACACACACACTTCTGAAATCGGTTTAAATATCGGACGTGTCAAATTAAATTAAATGTATTTTGGCTTCAGAATATCTATGATGTCATTTCCTCATCCTTCATAGAATTACATAATTATCCTGAAATGATTTAAAGCAGTCACAAGAGTTAGTGTATTGTTTAACAATACAAAAATGCTCCATGCTACAAGGTTTTTGAAGAGGGTACAGTGAGATTTTGGACTCATGAAAATCTTATAATAATAATAATAATAATAATAATAATAATGTCTGTACCATAATGCTAAAAGGATTTTATTTCCTTTTGCATCTACAGATGGTTATTATTTTATTCCTGTATTTATATTTGTGATAGTTTTATGAATGCATATTTAAAACAAAAGGAAACAATAAATGATATCCAATATATTTGTTTCTTATATATATATATATATATTTATAAATATATTAATGAGCATTTTATACCCAACTGAATGCAACATTTAGAAAAAATAAATGAATGGACCTAAATGTATTTAATTAGTAAACCCTGATGAAATGATTTACACATTTTTATATGTATTCTACTATAAAGATATATTAAACATACATGAATAAATATATTATATAATATGTAATAAATCAATCTCTAAGTACCTCAGCGTCACACCTCTTTCCCCCCACCAGGAGGCGCTCTGTGCTCATCACCAGGTAGTCTAGTCGGTCTCTGACAGTTTTTCTCTGTTTTGTGTACTCATCCTCAGGTGTGTTGGGGAAGAGGGCGTCCTCATGGGTTATGGCCTTGTCCAGCAGACGGAGACACACTCGGAGAGCCGCGTGCAGGAAGCAGATTTTCTCAGGAGGTGAAAGTTGAGATGTTAACGGAGGGATGGACACCAACTGTGACCCGGATACAGAGTTAGATGGCAAAGATTCCCGATTAGTCTGGAACAGGAGGAAGAACAAAGCAGAGTGGATGAGAACAACGGCCAAATTGCTGTTCAGAACTAGTTCAGTAGTTCATTTTTCCATTGTCCTACTGATGCAGTAAATCCAGACGTCCTTATGTGGGCATAACATTTACATCACGTTTCCTTGGTCTATTTCACCCAATCCCAGAGTTTTATTTCATCTCAGTTAAATTTTCTGTTTTTCTACTCAGTCTTTTATAATCCCAGTGTTTATAATCTCAGTTTTATAATCTCAATGCCTTTCATTTCAGTGTTTTATAGTCTCAGTGTTTTATAATTCCCCTGTCCTAATCCTAGGGTTCATGGCAAATAAAATTATTCAGATTTTTAATCCCAGTCTTTTACATTCACAGTATCTTAACCCCAGTGTTAATAATCCCTGTGTTTTAACCCAATTGTTTTTACTCAGTGTTTTATAATCCCAGTGCCTTTAACCCCGTGTTTTATAATCCCAGTGTTTTATATTCACAGTATCTTAACCACAGTGTTTAGAATCCCTGTCTTAATCCCAGTGTTTAAAATCCCAGTATTATAATCCCTGTGTTTTAACCCTATTGTCTTTACCCTGTGTTTTATAGTCCCAGTGCCTTTATCCAAGTGTTTTATAATCCAAGGTTTTTTTTTTTATAATCCCAGTGTTTTATGTTTTATGGGCGCTGTATTCCAAGGACCCTATGCTTGCTAGTGCACTATGTCCTCAGGACCCTTGGTCGCATGTTTTTATGTTCCTTGTGACCTACAATTTCCAAAGTCCCATGTTTCCAGAGCCCTTCTTTACCAGGTTCCTATGTTCCCAGGTTTCAATGTTCCCTGCAAAAGGCCCTTTGTTGCCAGAACTTTATTTTCCCATCATCCTATCTCGGGATATTAGATTTTCAGGGACTAAAGTATTTTCATTGGAATTTTCAGGAGAACAGCCCTATGTACATGGGGTCTTACATTCCCAGGGTTCGATTCTCCCAGTGCCCTGTCATCAAGGGTCCTATCATCAAAAGGTAATACTTTCCAGGAACCCTATATTACCAGGTTCTGTGTTCTCAGAGCCATATGTTCCATATATTTGTCAGTGTACTATTTTTTGGAGGATCCTCATTCCCACAGTCATATATCATTTGAGGCATACAATATGTCTCTAGGGCCCTAGGGCTCTGTCCTTGATGGTGTCCTCTAGACCATCCACTCGTGTCCATGACTCAACACCACTAACAGTAAGTTCATTTTAAAAGTATGATCAGTGATTAAGGAGCTACTGGTGAACATCATAAATCTGTCACTCAACTAAGGTTTTAAAGGCAGCTGTTGTTAAGCCACTCCTTAAGAAACCATCTCTATGAATACTGTCCAATCTCCAACATGTCATGACAAATCAAAGAATCTTTAGACAGTTCTCAAGCAACAACTCTCTTCTTGTCTAAACACTAATAAAAGTGATGTCATTCAGCCCGATCTCATCACGAGTATAAAATCAGTGCTGGGTAAAGTGCTCAGTGATCTGCTGCTCACCTCAGGTTGTGATTATGATTCTGTTTTGGTTCTGTTGTCTAGGATGGATTGAAAGCACAGTTATACAGAAATACAGACAGTATTTGCCCGGTTTAGATGCTACTTCAAAGAGTGATACCAGTTAGCACTGATGGAGAGCATCAGAGCAGAAAAAGTATAACACGGCATCCCACCAGGTTCTGTTCTAGGTCCCGTATTAATCTCCCTTTGCATCCAGTTTCTTGGATACCCATTGAATTTGCAAACATGATGCCGTTCATTTCTAGGCAGATGATGCACACTAATGCTCACCGTTTCAGCCAGTCATACTTCTTATCATATTTTTGTTTGCTGATTATTCCGTGAAACCAAACGCTACAGTCAAGAAACTTGGTGTAACCTCTGATGATAGGTTCTAAAGCTCTAAAACTCCATCCCAAATCACTTTACATTACGTTGCAGCAGCACAACACATAAAATCCTGCAGACACAGCTCAAGAGCTTCAGTTAATGTTCACAACAAACATCAGAATGGGGAAAAAGTCTGATCTCTAAAGTGTGACTTAGACTGTGGCATGGATGTTGGTGCCAGATGGGCCGGTTTGAGTTGTTCAAAAACTGCTGATCTCCTGGGATTTTCACACACAACAGTCTCTAGAGTTTACACGGAATGGTGCGAAAGACAAAAAACACTGAGTGAGCGACAGTTCCGTGGCTGGAAACACCAGACTGGTCTGAGCCGCCAGGAAGAAATATAGTAACTAATATAATCACTCTTTACATCCATGGTGAGCAGAAAAGCATCTCAGCATACACAAAACATCAAATCCTGATGTGGATAAGCTACAACAGCAGAAGACCACGTCAGGCTCTACTCTTTCAGCCAAGAACACGAATCTGAGGCTATCATGGGCACAGACTCACCCACACTGGACAGTTGAAGGTTGTGTGCTTTAAGTTGTTCTCGTTTGAATTTATTCTCTACTGGTAAGGTAGGATTCTGACTTCTGTGTACTATCTACTTGACTCAGTTGGGTCTAGATTCTTGTCAATGGAATTGCTGTATTGTATGGCATTGTGGATTCTGTAATGTTGTTTGGAAGTGTTTTAGTCTATGCACATTAGTTCTCTCAGGTGGTTAATCAAGAGTCATTTCAGTGTCCCTTAAGGTGTGAATTGTGGGCAGGGCTCTCTAAGATGTATTGAAAGTTATCCGCTATAGACACTAGAAGCATAAATTTAGATAAAGGATCAAGTTTAGTTGTGTTTTTTCTTCTTGTTCAGTTAAGTGTTACCAGTTCCCTCTCAGCCCTATCTTCACTAACTTCATTCCTGACCAGGCTGCAGACGTGTGCCTCAAGCCTATCTCTGTCATCACGTCTCATCCACAAAACACAGGCCGAACTACCAGTGACCTCATCTACTCTCCTCTGTTGTCTCAGTCTCAAACAGCAGTGGTAGGTGGACTCTGGAATTGCCAGTCTACTGTAAAGAAAGCTGATTTCATCTCAGCTTTAGCTTCCCATTACTCTCTTGACTTTCTGGCACTAGCTGAGACCTGGATATCTCCCCAAAACTCAGCTACACCAAGCTGTTATCAGTCCTCATCCTCTTTGACCTTTCAGCAGCGTTTGACACAGTCAACCACAAGACTCTCTTGTCCACACTCATGAGTCTCAGAATTCATGGTGCAGCATGGCAGTGGTTGCTTCCTACCTGGAAGTTCATTCATACCAGGTGACATCGAAGGGATCCACACCTGTTCCCCGCAGACTCTCCACTGGTGTCCCACAAGGCTCAGTACTTGGTCCTCTTCTGTTCTCCCTCTATACTCAATCTCTTAGTGAGGTCATATCCTCACATGGGTTTTCACACCACTGCTATGCAGCTGACAGTCAACTCATCCTCTCCTTCCCTCCCTCAGATCCTCTTGTATCTGCTCAGATCTCATCATGCATGGCAGCTCATCAGCTGAAACTTAATCACAGCAAAACTGAACTGCTGTTCATCCCAGGTGATTCATCACCATGTCAGGATCTTGTGATCTCCCTGGACAACTCTCTGATCCCACCTTCGGTTACTGCACACAACCTTGGGGTAACCATGGACAATCAACTGTCCGTTTCTTCTCACATTGCTAATCTGACACGCTCATGTCGATTTCTCCTTTACAACATCAGAAGGATTCGTCCATGTCTATCCATACAGGCCTCTCAGGTGCTGGTTCCACCTCTTGTCATTTCGGAACTGGATTACTGTAACTCACTCCTGGCAGGTCTGCCTCTGAGCACCATTCGATCTCTGTAACTGATCCAGAATGCAGCTGCTCGACTTGTTTTCAACCTTCCTAAGTTCTTGCAGACCACCCCATTGCTACGCTCCCTGCACTGGCTTCCTGTAGCTGCCCGCATCAGACTTAAAACACTGATGCTGGCCTACAAAACCGAAAATGGACCAGCACCCACTTACCTCAAATCACTTATCACACCCTGCACTGCACTACGCTCCCTCCAATCCTCTAGCACCACTAGACTGGTCCCACCATCTCTCAGGGCACAAGGAAGGTATGAATCAAGACTCTTCTCTGTTCTGGCACCTAGGTGGTGGAATGAACTTCCCCTAGATGTCCGAACAGCTGAGTCACTGGCGGTGTTCAAATGATGTCTAAAGACCTCCCTCTTCCCAAACTACTTAAATCAGCACATTTTTTAAATGTGCAGTCGTCTTGTCTGTGTTTCTCTTACTATATTACCTCCCAATAGAGTTTTTAGACTGATGGTATTCTTAGTCCGTGACCTAGTGAACCAGTATAGAGACTTCAAAGCACTTCTGTAAGTCACGCTGCATAATGAAGTGGATAGTGGAAATGAAGCGAGGGATAAATCCCACTGCACTGCTACCAGCAGGTAGTCGCATAGCATTGTGGGTAATGTTTACATTTATGGCATTTGGCAAACGCCCTTATCCAGAGCAACTTACAATTATCCCATTATTTTTATACAACTGAGCAGTTGAGGGTTAAAGAGCCCAGCAGTGGCAGCTTGGCGTGACTGGTATTTGAACTCATGACTGATCAGAAGTCCAGCGTCCTAACCACTGAGCTACCACTTCCCCCCAGTAATATAGGAAACCATTAACCAATGTCCAAACTAAAAAAAATATTATTTTGAAATAAAATATATTTTGGAAATTTCATGTTAATTATATACGTAGATTAATATGCATATTGTTCAAGGTGGATTTTACCTTTAAGGAGCTTCAATTTGTTCAGAATGCAGCATGCTGAGCATTCTACACACTCCCCAAGTTCCCAGAATCTTCTTAATGAAAAAATTCTGCTTACTTCCACTTTAAGAGGCATGAGTAAGCAGTTTCCGAGCAATACACACCGCTCGGTCCGGGGTGATTATGGAAAACCAGGAAGTGTGGCATGAGATAAATCACTGATTAAGAATTTAGAGCCTCTTGATCAGGGGCCTGGTTACACACACACACACACACGCACACACACACGTTTTAAGTAGAATACACTGCTGAATGCACACTGCACTTTAGAAGAGTGGACATTGCACCATGAGAGAGAAAGCAAAAAGAGATGTTCTACTTTATTCTTCATGTTCTGACTAGAGTATAAAATGTGTGTGTGTGTGTGTGAGAGAGAGAGAGAGAGTGTGTGTGTGTGTGTGAATACCTTTTTTCCACAGTCACATTCTTGTAATTCCAAACTGCTCCTACGCTCCAGGCTCCTATTCTGTGTAACCCTGACACATTGGCATTTGGGTAAAAGGAAAAGGGGGAGTGGTTTGATAAGCCTTTTGGCACGTAACTGTAAATATATTTGATTACAGCAACTCTGGCCTTCTGCAGCAGAACTGGATGATTATGAGAGCCAAAGATCGAGTGGGTTGTGGAGAGATGATGTGCAGAAAGAAGCTCCTTATTTTCCTCGTGTTTACTGCGTTCCCTGTCTCCATCCAGCACACACCATTTATTCATTAATTCCTCCTGCGCAACAACATTCCCCCTGAGTACGACTGCTACACGCGGTGATATGTCTCACGATATCACGATATCCTTTACAGTTTTAATTTCTGTTATTTTATCATTTCATTCTTTTTAATTGCAGGGGAATTCTGCTAAAATTCCCACTTAAAAGGTCCAGTTACATAAAATCCCTTTCATACAAATGTCCAAACAAGCGCCTAATATGACCAAAGGTGAACGTCTTCATGCTTAACCACTAAAGATGAGTTTGTGGGTAAATAAGACACTCTGAAGTGGTTATGTTTTGTTTCGCAGTGTTCAGAATGAACCAATCACAAACAACCTCATGTTCAAAAGTAATTATCATACAGCTGTCATTTATTATTCTGAATAACCCCAAAGTAAGATCGGCCTTTTCTGTAAGATTTTCTTCACATCTTCTTGGTTTCATCCAGACATGGTCCGCAAAGAGCTTACAAAGCCTGTACAGGGTCTCACTGTTGAAAGGAATTGTTAAAACATTAGATGCACCACGGAACACTGTGAAGGCCATCATCAACGATTAGAAAAATGGGGCATAGCAGTGACATCATCAAGAACAGGACATCCCTCCAAAACTTACAAAAGACAAGACAAAAACTTACCAGGGAGGCTGCCAAGAGACCTACATCAACATTAAAAGAGTTGCAGGAACATCTGGCACGTACTGATTACTCTCTGCATGTGACAATCTCTCATGTTCTTCACATGTCTGGGCTATGGGGCAGGGCATCTAGACGGAAGCCCTTTCTCACGAAAATAAACAAAACATCCAAGCCCAATTAAATCACCACAAACCACGTGGCAGAATGTGTTATGGTCTGATGAGACCAATTCCAAAGGTATGTTTGGTACAAAATAAGGAACATTGCCAGGGTGAAGCATGGTGGTGGTGGCAGCATCATGCTTTAGGGCTGCTTTTCTTCAGCCAGAACTGGGGCTTTTATCAAGGTGGAGGGAATCATGAATAGGTACAAATACCAGCTGATTTTAGTGCAAAACATTCAGGTGTGTGCTGGTAAGATGAAAAGGAATTTCCCCTTTCAACATGACAATGAGCCAAAGCGCACATCCAAATCAACAAAGGAACGGCTTAACCAAAAGAAGATCAGTGTTTCTGAATGATCGAGCCAGAGTCCAGACCTGAATCCAGCTACAAAGCTATGGGGTGACCTGAAGTGGGCTGTGCACAGGAGATGCCCTTACAATTTGAAGGATCTAGAATGTTTTTGCAGGAAAGCGTGAGAAGATAATGCTAATCATGCCTGTCGTGTGTTATTAATGAGTCATGTTACGCAATACTGGAACTCCATTTATGGATCTTGTATGGTAGCACTGCTTGTACTGTTCTCTGCTTGATATATCCCTTGCTTGTATCTTTCTCATTGGTAAGTCGCTTTGGATAAAAGCGTCTGCTGAGTGAATAAACGTAAACGTAAATGTAAACGCAATACTACAGCTTAAAATTGAACTAACATTAAGTGTTTATTTATAGCCATCTAATCCTTGTAGCCTAACCAGGTCAGCAAACATTACTGTACGCTAGCAAGATGATTTGGCTCGCAACGTTATGAGTAAAAGAAATAAAAAGAAAGAAAGGGGGGGGAAAAAGTGAGGTTTACATTTTACAATTGCTACTGCAATGTCTCACAATTATAGCAAAGCTCTGTAGGTCATTTGTTAATCGATAATACGTATAGTATGTGCAGTGCACAGCTCTCATCAAGGAAAAAAAAATCTGCTAGCATAGCATCTCAAGTGAGCTAAAAAAAAAAAAAAAAAAGCTGTTCTGGAATCACTCAAGAACAAATCATGACATCTGATCCTGGAATGGAGGTTTTTGCAGATAGTAGTCTACGTTTCAACACTACATCCTGTCATTAACGCAAATTAGAAACTTGTGATCTCACACTTTGAAGCGGTTCCAGCTACATCTGTACGAACAATATTCTTTAAGGATTGCGGCTACATCCATGCAGAACCATAAACCTTGGCTTGCTTTGGATTGTTTGGTTTTAAATAAAAGTAACTATGACTAACAATATTCATATATATATATGATAAGGGTGTATTTGTATCTGCATTCGGATTTAAACCTGAATTGGGCGTGGCCTAAACACTGAATAAGACTGGGAGAAAACCTCAAATGTAGAACTGTCAGCAGTGTCAGCATGGTGTGTGAATTCTGTCGCCTACCAATTCCCACCCAGCAGCCAGCTCTCCCCATCTGCGACAGCTACCAAGCAGGGAGGGTGAAGGCTAACACAGGCTTCCTCTGAGACTGGGCTGTGGTAACACCCTGAGAGATATCCACCCTTTTCCACATGCATGAGCTCACACTTGGCTAGTTGGTTCTATTTCCTAAAATGTAAACAAACTAGCAGTCTAATTTAGGCTCAGTGGTAGCTCAGTAATTAAGACATTGGACTACTGATTGGATGGTTGGGAATTCAAATCCCAGCACCACCAACCTGCCACTGCTCGGCCCCTGAGCAAGGCCCTTAACTCTCGACTGCTCAGTCGTATAAATAATGAGATAAATGTAAGTCGCTCTGTGTAAGGACATCTGCCAAATACCATAAATGTAAATGTAAATCTAATTTAAGCCACCGTGAACCATGACCAGGCAGTTACTGTGGATGAGTGAATGCTGTAAATTCATGATAACGAGCTTCATCTTTGCTTCATATCTGAGAATTTCTGCCAAGCTCTCAAATAAAACTTCCCCTCAGACTTGTATCTGCGTAGAACACATATATTATCTATTTATTCTGAATAACGTATTCATATTCATTTACATCCCTACTATATCATCAAATACAGATCTTCTTTAAACTGTTATTCTGCATTCTCAGTACATTTATTTACTATTGTAAAAATAAATAAATAAAAGACACCAACCACTCACAAGGCATGATAATACCTAACCGTAGATTGTTCCAACTTTACATTCTGTGATATCAGTATCGAAAGTATCGTCAGTTAATAACCGATATATCGTGCAGCCGTAAACAGTGCTGACTCTCTAACTCTTACAGTGTGTATATGAGAAGTGTGTGTGTGTAAAATGACTTGTGCAGACGCACACGTCTTCACACACTCATTTCCAGTGTTCCTTCTGTGTAATTCAGGGATAAACGTGTGTTTAAAAGTGGAACTTACGTATAACTCCAGTAACTGGGTGCAGTCTTTATGCAGCAGCCTGGCCAGAGCCACAGTTTTTTCCTTTAAATCCATTCACTTTCACACACTGTAGATCCCTCTGGGAGGTTTAACAGAAGTCCACGTTAGGTTATGAAGTGATGTTAGGGTTTTTAAAACAACGTCAAACAAGATTTCTTACTGTTTTGTGAACGCAGCTCGTCTATCGCGAGTTACTGCCATATACTTCCAGGTCCATTCATTAAATTACAGTGTGAGGCGCCGCTCCACCCACCGTGTCTCTCTCTCTCTCTCTCTCTCTCTCTCTCTCCTCTCTCTCTGCTCTCTCTCCCCCTTCTCTCTCAGTCTCTCTCTCTCCTCTCTCTCTCCCCCCTCTCTCTCAGTCTCTCTCTCTCACTCTCTCTCTCTCTGTCTCTCTCTCTCTCTCGCAGTCTCTCTCTCTCTCCTTTCTCCGCCCTCTCTCTCTCAGTCTCTCTCTCTCCTTTCTCCGCCCTCTCTCTCTCAGTCTCTCTCTCGCTCACTCACTCTCTCTGTCTCTCTCTCACTTTCACTGTCTCTCAGACTCTCTCTCTCTCTCTCCCTCACTGTCTCTCTCTCTCTCAGTCTCTCTCTCTCCCCTCTCTCTCTCTCTCTCTCTCTCTCCCTCCCTGTCTCTCTCTCTCTCTCAGTCTCTCTCTCTCCCCTCTCTCTCTCTCTCTCTCCCTCCCTCTCTCTCTCTCAGTCTCCCTCACTCTCTCTCTCACGCATGGAATTTTTAAAGGGCAGAACAGAGAACAGAGGGAGGACCGAAGGCGGAAACATAACTCCACAGGGATTCAGGAATTTGTGCTCGTGCGCCGGAGCTGAACACAATACTCACACAGATCTTGTTTTTATTACGAATATTCTGGAATATATACCTTAAATAACAGTATTTTTCAAAAACCAGTGGACATGTTCAACATGTTCTCTTTCTCTATCATTAATACGTTCTCATTTAACCTGTTTGTTTAGCACTGAAAAGTGCTCCTGAAGACATTCCCAAGCAGTAAAAGCTGGATTAGCCGTTAGCATCTCTGATACGTCATCAACTCCAGTCCTGGAGAACCCACTGTCCTTCACATATCAGGGGAACAGGTTTGGGAACCTGTACACTAGAGATACGTTATATGGCCAAAAGTATGTGCACCCCTGACCATCACACCCATATGTGGTTCTTCCACAAACTGTTACCACAGAACTGAAAGCACACAGTTGTTTCGAATGTCTTTGTGTGCTGTGGCATTACAACTTTCCTTCACTGGAACTTCATAGGTCCAAACCTGTTCCAGCATGACAGTGCACCTGTGCACAACGTGATCTCCATGAAGACGTGGTGTGTGAAGGTTGGAAGAAGGTAGAAGAACTCGAGTGTCCTGCACAGAGTCCTGACCTCAACCCCACTGAACACCTTTGGGACGGACTGGAACTGAAGCCTCGTCACCCAACATCAGCGCCTGACCTCGACCTCACTGCCACATTCGCTTCAAGTATATACTGATTTTTACATGTTTAGGTTTGTTACAGACATCAGAAATTTCTCTATCTGTCAAATTTTTTTATTGAGCCTAAGAGCTGGAAATGCGTCAGGCAGTGCTTAAATGTACAGTGGGACAAAAATTACATAAACCAAGATGAGAACGGTTTCTGTTTCAGTTATGTTTAAAGCACTATACACTTCTTAAAATTAATACAACAATAGCCTAACAGCAATGATGAATCAGACAGGAATCAACAATAACACAAATATATGTATATATATATATAAACACGGATGGGTTGGAGGAGTGCCAATACTTTGTGCACAGCAACAGATAGGTTACAGTCTTTGTCAGTTGTGATATACTTTGGAGTTGTGATATAGTTGTTAAGTGTATCCTTTAAAATGGCTGCTAAGTGTATATACACAGGAACCCCTGATATTTCTCCTCTCCTGCTGATAGAGTTACACTAAACGTGTGTAAACCTCCAAAATGTTTCAGTGAATTTAGTTACAAATTCATGATTCAGGAGCTTAAATGAACGTGAGATTTCGGGTTCCTATTACAACTGAAAAACGTCACGTTATGTCATCCCATCTGAAAAAAAACAATATAAACACTCATAGAATTTGTAATGGTTTTAATGGTTCTAATGAGAATTGTATTGGTTTTAATGGAAACTGTAATGGTCTCTGTGGGTCACTACTGGTAATTTGTTGCCTTCTAATGGTGGTGTGTTATGTCTAATAGATACCATTAATTATCAATGATGTAATGGTAATGTTTTTAATGGTTAGCTCGTGGTTTGTGATGGTATTTGTAGTGGAAACCATTAGAATTTCTGTGATTTGATTTTTTTCCCCCAGGAATGATGTTATGTCTGCTCTTAAACCCTGGTACTGTTACAGCAGGACATCTGTCTCCTGCAGGAGCTTTCCTCAAGTAATACTGTAGCTGGAAAAGATCCAAAACACAATTTCTCACAGACCAGATTAAACGGATTGTTGTTCTGGTTCCTCTGGTTGAGAATGAAATACGCCGGTTAGACAGTCAATGTCTTTGAGTTTTCTCCTGCAGGGTAACAGTGAAATAACTAAAATGACAATTACACTACACAATTTAAGGCATCAATATCTCTGTAAATAATATCTAAACAATTTTTAATCACATAATTATCTAACTGACTAACTAACTTTATAATATTGGAATAACAATAATAATAATAACAACAATAATAATATTAACAACAACAACAACAATAATAATAATAATAACAATAACAATAATAATAATAACAATAATAATAGATTTATGTTGGTGACTGAGTTTAATTAGGAACTGAAAAATCAGTGAGAACACAGGAATTGATTACTTGATTTGATTGATTGAATAACTTTAAGGAACAATGTGAGCATCACAGGGGGAAAAGTGTAAAAAAAATGTGTGTTTATGTAAGAAAGCGAATAAATCTCACCCATGATTGTTTCTGAATTCTAGATTCTTTCCGATCTGTATTTTAAACTCAAACTGTTGATTAGCTAATTCTTTGAAAATAAGCACACAGTTTGTGTGTTATGCTTTAAAAAAAAACTTCTAAAGAAAAAAAGAAAGAAAAGAAAAAGAGTCAGGAACAACAGAAAAGAATCCGTGCACTCCCAGCCTCACGATGGCGGTATTGCGCATGCGTCAACACTGCGGCGGATAACAGAAGAAAAACGTACTTCCGCATAAACAGGAAGTTAACCGCTATAAGACAGACAGATAAAAAAAACGAGTCGCGATTATAATTGTGTACTTAAAAAAATAAATAAATCTAAAGGTAAATAAAGGTGATGAACTCGCTGGTGGGATACGGAGTCTCATCTGAGTCAGAGGATGAAGAGGAAGCACAGAGCGGGGCGGTGCAGTAAGTACAGGGTCATATCAAATAAACACTGAGCTACGAGGCTAATAATTAGCCAAGTAATGGAAGCTTATAGCCACCATTTTAGCATCGTGCACGGCGCGTGCTTAAATTATCACTCACTCACGATCAGTTGGCCCGGTTACAATATTAGTACACAAACACGAATTAAATATGAACTGTATTATCGGCAGAATTAATGCACACTTCCGCCTTCAGATTTTAGGCCACGCCCCCTACCTGAGTCTGCCGCTAATACGGTGTTAGAAACAACATGTCTGTGAGAGACACTCAGCATCGGATTCACACATGATGTTAAACTGGAGTCCATAAGGGGCTATTACTAGCAGTCTTCAGACATCAAACATGAGGTCGTTAGAAATAAACGTATGTCTCTGTGCAGGAACGAGAAGACTGAGTCCAAACAGACGAAATCACGCAATTTCCTGTTGGAATCCGGATCAGCTTCCAGTGAGTCCGGTTCAGAGTCTGAGCGAGATGAAGAACAGGAAGAGGAACGTGCTCCAGTGAGCGTCCGCTCGTCCGCAGAGCTTCCGGTTCCTCCAACGGTCGGTTCTGCTTCTAACAAACTGCCTTTGCCTGCTCTGGGAGGGTTCTGCGTTCCGGTCGGCAGCAGCGTGTTCGCGAACCCGTTTAAAGAACGAGCAGAACAGAAACTCAACGCGCTCCAGAAACACGTCCCGCTCACGCCCCACGCCCAGCCCACGCACATCGGCGGGAAGAGGGTGTGCGTGGCCTACAGGAAAAATGGCCGCTGCCGTTTCGGAATCCGTTGCAAGTTCGCTCATGATAGTGACCTGCAGCAGAACGTAGCAGAACACACTGTCTCGGACTCGAATGACGCTGCGGCACACACTCCGATCTGCAGGGAGTCGGCTGTAGAGAGGCACAGAGAAGACGAGGAGGAGAATCAGAGCAGGAGGAAGAAACACAGAGTGGGAGTGAGCGACAGTCTCATCCCTCCCAAACGGGCGCTGAAACAGTACGCCAGGAATGTCTCTCACACACACAAACACACACACACACACACACACAATGACGGGGTGTGAGAAATAAGATCTGAATTCAGGGTGCTGTGTGTGGTCCAAATTGACCCAGGTGTGAGCTGATGTGTGAAGGATTGCTGTTTCATCCAGGGTGTGTTTTTAGCAGATAATTCTAGATACAAGATAACCCCTCCACTGAGACGGACACACAGACAACGCCCCCTCCGCTGAGACTGCTGCTCAGGCCACGCCCCCTCCGCTGAGACTGATGCACAGGCCACGCCCCCTCCGCTGAGACTGATACACAGAGGCCACGCCCCCTCCACTGAGACTGATACACAGAGGCCACACCTCCTCCACTGAGACTGATACACAGAGGCCACACCTCCTCCACTGAGACTGATACACAGAGGCCACACCTCCTCCACTGAGACTGATACACAGAGGCCACACCTCCTCCACTGAGACTGATACACAGAGGCCACACCTCCTCCACTGAGACTGATACACAGAGGCCACACCTCCTCCACTGAGACTGATACAGAGGCCACACCTCCTCCACTGAGACTGATACACAGAGGCCACACCTCCTCCACTGAGACTGATACACAGAGGCCACACCTCCTCCACTGAGACTGATACACAGAGGCCACACCTCCTCCACTGAGACTGATACACAGAGGCCACACCTCTGTGTTTTGTGTTGATTATAATAAATACTAACACACACGTGTGAAACGGACAATGCGTCATAATTTATCCAAACCTGTTCAGTTCTCTTTTTTGGAAAACAAACCCCCAACAAACCCTTATAGCCATCAGTATGTTGTAATATCTGGTGCTGAGAATCGTAGTTCAGTGCAGCTGTACAGCAGGACTACATGATCAGAAGCTTCTCTAATCAACACAAACACTGCAGCACTGCAGCACACGAGTACTGAGTACTGACTGACGTCAGGGACAGTAATGTCCTACTCGGATCGTTTGAATCATTTCAGCAATAAAGAGTCGACTCTTTCTAAATGACTCGTTGCCATTTTTTCTAAACAGGTTGAAGTTTCTGATGTCTAACTACGGCTGAAACTGTTTGAGGAAACGTCCTACGAGAAGGACAAACGCAGCTCACGTATACATATACGAGCTTGGGAAACTTCGTTTGCATAAAGTGGAACGCAACAGCCATCAAACCCTGTTTCTGATTTTTTTTTTGTATCGATTTAAAAATATTTTATGACTCAGTGAACAAGTTGACACGGACAGCACCGACAGAGCCGTAACTTCAGGAGAACTACGACCGGTGTCCTGGATCAACCGTCATATCACCTGTTACTACCCCTCACGCCGTTACAAACATCTTTAAACAGGAAGTAGTTTGTGAAAAAGGCCATGGCTTTGTAGGATGTGAGGTCATGTGATCATACAACACTGTACAGACTCATGTAGAGGAACAGATCATCAAGTAATATTGTGTTTAAATGCAGAATATAAGTATCATTATCTGATTTAAAAAAAAAATTCAATAACTGGATTACATTCAGCACATGTACACTGAAAATATGACTTCCTTCACACACACACACACACACACACACACACACGGAGAAATAATAAACATTTAAAAAATAACATCCTGTCCTTCTTCTTCAGTGTTTATTAGTAGGATGCACAGAGGTGTGACGTTGTTTACTTCCTGTTTACACACTCATTATCTTCTCACACACACACACACACACACAGAGAGGAAGAGCAGTGTAGACATGTTTATTGTACATGGATAGTTAGATTAAGAGATTTATAAAACATTGAATCTGTTCAAATCTACCACCACTTCTTCTTCCTCCTGCTACATAGCGTGAAAGGATTTGAAACCTAAACACCAGAGTTTTAATCGCTGTGTGAACTTCGTTATTGGTCTGTGATTCTCTAATTTAAGGATTATAATGTCAGTATTGTGGAAAAAACAAAACTTTCAAACTACAGGAACTAAGGTCAAAGGTTAAGGCTGTTCCATCTCCTCCCATGACGCTCCGGTGATAAAGAACGTTTCCTGTTTTCCATCGGCGTTAGGAAAGGTTAATGCTGCTTACAACTACAGAAAGCTTACAGCTACCAGTTTAGCCAAACAGTTCCTTTAAGATACCTGGGTAAAGAGAGACATGTCACTTTAATAAATACCCCCCGCCCCGCCCCTCCCCTCCCATCTCTGCCCCGCCCCAACACGGTGCACGCTTAAAGAGAAAAACGTTATTAAAACACGTCTATTAGAATTCTATTAGTGGCCTGTAACAAGGTTATCATATGCAGTGTGAGAAAAAGCCTACGTGAATCGGACACACGCAAAATTAAACATACAAAAAAAAAACAACACAGTCTGAAGACTAAAAGTGTTTATGTACAAAAAAAAACCCCAACAATATCAAGACAACATTCTGAGACACACACACACACACACACACACACACATGTCTACAAGCCTAGCAAAATCTAGTTTGAATACACAAGATAGATTTAAAGTCCTGTAGAGTTTCAATTCATAGGAAGTTCACTGAGGAGGAGGAGGAGGAGCACGCTCAGGACGTGTGGGAATTACGGGTCACATCAGTTAAAGGCAGTGAGGATCACGTTCCCGTCGTCACCCTGTGTATGAGGATCGTTAATAATCTTTACATGTTTAGACCAGAAGATTAAAAAAAAAAAAAAAAAAAAACCCTCATGAAAGATGTTAAAACACGCCTTAGCTACACACTTCGTGTATCCGCTTGTGGGTTGCCATAGAAACAGCTAATTTGCAGCTAAATCTGACGCGTAATTCCGACACGAGGCGACTAAACGTCCTCGTCTTACCTCTGCGAGTCATTCCGCTGTGAAACTCTTCCTTCCTTACATCAGTCTGTGTTGGATCGTCCCGTCTGGGCTGTCCGTCACAACCTGCGCCTCGCTGGCCCCGCCCACTTCCCAAACCCCACCCACATTCCCAGTCCCACCCTCCCAGAGTGCCCCACCCTCTTTCCTCTCAGCCCGAGGAGGTGGATTAGGAGGTGGAGGAGGAGGAGAGGACGCGGAGGATGATGGAGGGGGTGCAGGATCGGCAGTGAAAGCCACAGAAGTGATCTGTGGGAGGAGCGAGATGGAGGGGGCGGAGCTAGTGCTCGGGGGCAGCTGATGTGTGACGGACAGCAGGGGGAGCTGCTGAGGAGGGTGCGAAAGAGTGGTGAGGGTCATGTGAACGATCTGTGGAGGAGCCTGAACGGTCAGCTGTTGCTGGGACACGGGGGCGGAGACAAAATGCACTGTCTGATTGGAAGAGGTCGGGTGCGACACAGAGGCTCCGCCCCCTCCTGCAACACCCTTAGCCTCGTCTGTAGAGGGCAGCGTGAGAGTGACGGGCACCTGCATGGTGTGCAGCGACTGCTCCTGGTCCAGCAGCATGACGGAGCCGACGCCTACCGGGGTCACGTGCGTGGTGGTGGGTGTCGGCGTGGTGACGAGGGCACCGGCGTTTGCGGCGAGGGCCTCGGCGATCAGGACCTCCGGGTGGCTCTTGGCCTTGTGAGCCACCACGCTGTCCTTCTTCTCGAACTTCTTGCCGCAGATGGCGCAGGAGAACTGGTAGGAGGCGTCTGCGTCGTGCTTCTTCATGTGCCAGTTCAGAGACGCTTTCTGACGACAGGTGAAGCCGCAGATCTCACACCTGCAGCACGGAGAGCGCGAGAGGAGACACCTTATCACTCACACCCTACGTAGGGAGCGTATTAGTGAATAAGAATCTTTAGAGATTCGTTAGTGAATCTTACACAATTTATACAAGATTCACACACTCTGAGACTGTCACACTAAACACTCATTAATATTCATGACACACTAATTAATATTCACATCTATGTGAATATTAAACCTGTGTAGTTGTGTTTTTCAGTGCAATACTAAATGTGATGTGTACTCCAGCTTACTCCATAAACTTGAATAAGTGTGTGTGTGTGTGTGTGTGTGTGTGTGTGTGTGTGTGTGTGAGACTCACTGCAGTGGTTTCTCTCCAGTGTGTATCATACGGTGCACAGCAAGGTTGTGAGAGCTCTTAAACGCACGTGCACAGAACTCACAGATGTAGTCCCTCTGATCTACACACACACACACACACACACACACACACACACACACACACACACACAAACATACACTTCAGAAAATAATTTAAACCTGTGAGCTCTGCTTCACTTCCTGTTTAGCACTTGTCAAACAAACGGAGCTGCTTTGTATTTTTCCAGCTCTTAAAGCCACAGCATCGTGTGTGTGTGTGTGTGTGTGTGTGTGTGTGTGTGTGTAAGCGAATCTTAAACACTGAAGAAATCTACAGAAATGACAGCTTCCACTTTCGATATGCTGTGGATTTAATACAAAATCTGTTTACGCGGATGTCACGATGGCTACACAAATTAAAGCCGCACAAAAACGTTTATACAGCAGTGATATTAGGAGATAACCAGATGTTCGGAGCGATAACACACTGGGCGTGGCTACAATAATGTTCAGCGTTAGCGCTCTACTGCATGACATCACATTTACATAATAAAAAATGTTTAATGGATTTTTATTACTTGAACTAATTGTAGGGGGGTTAGTTGGTAAGTCGTTGCCGTATGGCAACAAAGTGCAATAGTGGAACGCATCATATCGTCAAAAATAACACAAAATGTATGTAAACATTTTGAATTGGTAACTTCTACAAGGTAAACATGTAGAAGTGAGATCTTCTAGAAAGGACTTACAGTTATAAATAAAAAGCATGTGGGTGGATTTAATCTCTCAAGATACATTCAAGAACGAAATACAAACACGTCTGGGGTGAAGTATCCGTTTAACTCTTTCTCTTAAAACGTAAAATGTAGAAAACTGCAAAATGTCTGAAATTACAGTTTGTCTTATTTTGAAAGTGGAATAAAATGTAAACATACGATTAGAGAGGCCGAGTATCTTTGTTGCTGTGTAGGCCTGTTTCAGTTCATCATCACACGTTGTTGCCATATGGCAACGACTATCGCGTTTAAAATTTTCTCAGTAGTTTTGCTTAAATATTGAAACGTTTATAAATTTCGGCGAGCCCTCCGGTGATGACCTTCACCATACCATGAGATTAAAGAAAAGGAAGTGCAAACGACACTTCCTGGTCATGTGACATGACTTTTTTTTGTTATTTGTTAAAAAACCCCTTTTTTCCAGTTACATAGGAAAACAACAGGTATGTATTATTGCCTTATGGCAACAATATGCAGTAAAGTGTCAAAATTTGCCCCGCCCCTTATCTAACAAGCAAATAACACTATACCGATTGTATTCTTTTCCTGACAACAAAGGAGATATGAAGAAGTTTTTGTTATTTATTTGTTTATTTGTTTCCTTTTGTAGGGTCGTACCTGTGTGGTGTTTGGCGTGACGCAGTAACTGTTTCTGAAGGCGGAACAGACGGCCGCAGGACGGGTGTGGACACACATACTTCTTCTTCATTAAGTGCTGATATTTAATGTGATGCTGAGAGAGAGAGAGAGAGAGAGAGAGAGAGATTAAAAGTTTTGTAAAATCTTATATAAAAGTCTGTCGGTTCTCTAACACACACCTGCAGGTAGCGCGGATGAGCGAGAACCGTTCCACATCCCTCCATCTCACAGCGTACATACTGCACCGGTGGCTTCTTCCTGCGAGCACACACACACACACACACACACACACTTTAATTTATCACATCAACACAGAGTCAGTGATTACGTTATTTTCGTCGGATATGTTTACCTTCTCTTGGGAAGACGGGGGCTTTTGTCGTCTTTTCTTCGTCGACCTCTCCTGCAGGATCAGAGCCACAGGATCAAATAATAATAAAACCCAGTGACAAGTAGGAAAAGGCTGATTTATTGCATCATCATGTCTGATCACCTTGATGGTGTTTCCCCTCAAGCTGTGTGATTTTGTCAGGATGTAATGTCGCCCTCTCTGGTAGAAAAATGCTACTGCGAGCTAGTTGCAGAGGATATACCAGTCCCTCCAGGATTTCACGATTTTGCGTTCGCAGAAATTAACGCAAAATGAAGGGAACACCGCAAAATTTGGAGGAGCTTGCAATTTTTCCAAAAGTACCGCAGATTTTTTTGCAGATTTGGGCTGAGACGCGTCGTGTGACGTCATCACGACGCACATTCAGCCGTCTTCGAGTCATGTGCGTGGAATACGAGTACAGCTAAAAGCTCTCATTTACCACCAAACATCACGAGCGGAACAATTTCATTCCATTGCAATTTTGCCAATTCAGGCAAATTTTTTAACAAGCCAAACAAAATCGGACCTTCGCCCATCACGGGCTACACCCTGCTCATCAGGCAAGTTCATTTTTCAAAATTTGGAGGTGGGGTTTATTCGTATGGAGGAGATGCTAACCGTCTCCATGACGACTGGTGGGTGTGGATTTGACGGACAGGATATCTGAACCCTGTGACATATTTAATCAGTCTAACACACTGACCACATCCGCGCAGGATATTTTGTAAATCATCACTAAAACGTGACTCACTTCCTGGGTGGCTCCGCCCCCTCTCCAACCTCCTGCTTCACGTCCGCCATCTCCACTCCTTCCGTCTTCACCTCCGTCTCTTTCTCCTTGTCTTTCTCTCCTCCAGCTGCTTTCTCCTTCTTCTCTCTCGGCCGCGGAGCAGCTCTACGTCTCGGCTTCTGACTTTCCCTGCATGAAGCACATCGATGATGTCTATTATTATTATTATTATTATTATTATTATTCACAATATGAACCTCCTGATCATCACACACACACACACCCACCTCCCAGATTTGGGGTCGTAGCTCTGGTCATTCAGGTCGTCCTTAAAGGGCACGTCTTCATCACTGCTGACGCCCTCGTCATCCTCACTGAAAAACAGAGACGGCGGCGATGTCGATCAGCCACGTGTGAAACAGAAGCTTACGGCCTCCAGTTTAGCTTCAGGTAAATGTATTTGCAAGCAAGAAGGATGTTTCAGGGTAAGCTTGTTTTCCTTTCAATATTAAGGGAATTTCTATCTTGGTCCGTGCAGAACAACGTTCATGTTATTAAATCCATTTTTAGGAATTAAAACATCATCAAATATGATCATAATTCGTTATTTTTCTTCTTAACAATATCAACATCAACCCTTTTATCAGTGATAATAAAAAGCCTCATTAGCACGGCCTGCTGGATAAAAGTGTGTGTGTGTGTGTGTGTGTGTGTGAGGGAGTGTGTGCAAGTGTGTGTGTACTGTATCAGTGTGTGAGTGAGTGTGTGTGTGTACTGTATCTGTGTGAATGTGTGTGTATGTATGTGTGTGTACTGTATCAGTGTGTGTGTATGTATACTGTATCAGTGTGTGTGTGTATGTACTGTATCAGTGTGTGTACTGTATCAGTGTGTGTGTGTGTACTGTATCAGTGTGTGTGTGTGTACTGTATCAGTGTGTATGTATGTGTGTATGTACTGTATCAGTGTGTGTGTGTACTGTTTCTGAGAGTGTGTGTGTGTATGTACTGTATCACTGTGTGTGTGTGTACTGTATCAGTGTGTGTGTGTGTACTGTATCAGTGTGTGTGTGTACTGTATCAGTGTGTGTGTGTACTGTATCAGTGTGTGTGTGTGTATG
>NC_071257.1:35931758-36001758 GCF_023375685.1 Ictalurus furcatus
ACGCTAAATCAAGCAAACTCTGCGATATTCAGACGAGCTTGCAATTGTTTAAATAAGTAAATAAATTACCGCAGATTTGTTCCGCGACGCCATGTCATGTGACGTCGTCATCACTACGTACATTCAGTTCAAAGCCGTCTTCGATTCACACGCGTCGGACATGAGTACAGCCAAAAGGTCTCGTTTACCACCGGACATCACTGCAAGAGAGCACGCAAAACTATTCCGCACGATTGCGATTTCGCAGATCCGAGTAGTTTTCCACAAAAAAAACTAAAGAACAAAAATTGCATCACAAATTTAAAAAAAAAAAAAAAAGAAAAAAAAAAACGCAGCAAGATCAAACAATTTCGGCTGCAACGATCACCAGAAGACCTTCCTGTAATCCTTTAACATCTAGACATCTGCTGGTAACATTACTTAACTAATTAACTAACACACACACACACACACACACACGTCTGGGAAACTTATCCCGTCCGAATATGCCTCTACACTGATCTGCTCGGTGAAGGGAGTGGTAATGAGGGAATGATCTGAATTAGGGGCAGGTTCATGCTTCCCAACCCACTGCCCTTAAAGAGAACCTGCAGAAGCACCAGCTCCTCTCTCTGCTCCTCTCAGCAGCCTTCTGCAGAGCCTCGAGTGGGACTGACAGGAAGTTCTCTCCTGATCGCGGGTGTGTGCATGCATTTCACTGAGTTAGTGTAGTTCGTGTTCCCGTACTGAGTTTTGTTGTCTCTGGCCGCCTCGGTGTTCCTCCTGCGCCGCGGACACGCTGTCTTCCTCCTGCGGCGAGCTTCCGCTTCTTCCTCCTCCTCCTCACCATCATCATCGTCATCATCATCGTCCTGCTCCACTCCGAGGTCTCTTCTCCTCCACACGGGGACGGATCTCGTGGAGCGGTCGCGCAGAACCCGGCCGGATCCCGCCGCACTCGGGGTTCCGTTCGTGTCCGCGGATGAAGCAGGCGGAGCGGCGGACTTCGCTCGAGTCTCCCCTCGGCCCCGGAGCGCCCTGCGCGGCGTGCGGGTCACACTCGAGTCCGGGGATGTGAACGCGGCCTCCTCTTCTTCCTCCCGCTTCTCTTTTTTATCAACACGCTGCACTTCCATCATCCCCCGGGAGAAAAAAACCCCGACAACGCTCGGTTTAATGCCTTTAATTAATCCACGCGGACATGAAGTGATAAATACGGTATAAAAATAAAAATCTGAAAAGACTTTGCTCGTTAAAGGCCCTGATCCTACACACAAACATATTTCACCGAGTCCTCCTCTCGCGCGCTCATCTCGCGCTCTCTGTTCTGTAGTTCTAGTTCATTAACAAACTTAGTTATAACTCTGCAAAAAGCATCTTTTAAAGACGCAGAGACGGTATTAGTACGCTCTTAAAGCGATAGTAAACCGGGCTGTAGCCGAGAACCGGGCGACTCGGACCTCATCTTGGCTTTGTTGCGTCTCCTTTAAGCGCGCGCTGAGCGGCGGAGGCTCACGAGCGACACTCAGCTGCACGGATCCGCGTTTACATTAAAGCCGCGGTGCGCGAAATCTCACTCACTCTCGTGCAGAGTTCAGACCCCCCTCGGACGTGTGTGTGTATGAGCTCTTGATTACGACATTGTGTGTGTGTGTGTGTGTGTGTGTTTAAGTGGTTTTGGTCAGGGAAAAACAGAAAGCGTGGGAACTTGTTTTTATTTTGTTGTATATCATCAACTTTACAGCTACCGTGCAACATGACCACGTAAACCTTACCGTCTGTTGTAGGCATCACATCTGTATCGGAAGCTGCCATGACGTTGTTGTTGTTGTTGTTGTTGTTGTTGATACACACTCCCTGCACGAATAAGTTGTGTCTCATGGAAAAGTTCCTGAGCGGTAATCATTCATTCATTCAGTTTCATGTTATTAAAGTCTTTCTTTCGGGTCATTTAAGCATTTGAAAACGTCTCGCAGTGGTCTGCACGGTGTGTGTTCCGCGCCCTTCTGACGTTTTGATGACGGCGTGATGGCGCAGGTGCATCGCTGACGTTTCGATCTCGACAGCCGCTGTCTGATCTAATTACAAACGGAATCAAGTAGGATGCTGTTTGTGTCACTATTACACGTAACTCTCAAATACCCGAGTGAATCGTGAGTCACACGCAAAACTGTGGAGGTTTTTAGACGTCTGCAGCGTGATCTCTGCAGCCAGACGCCAAGGCAAGGTTAGAAAATGACCAGGATAAAAACACTTCCACATCACTTTGGTCAAATATATTTGTTTTTTTATATTATTGGCAAAAAAAAGTAAATAAATAAATTTGGTCAAAATATGGTTTTTTTTTTTTTTTTTTTTTTTAGATTTTTTTTAGGTAGTTTTTCATTATTTAGCTGCAGCAACATACAGTGTGTGTTTCCGGCTCAACTGACACATATTTGGTACTTATCTGGATCAGTAAAGTTGCATTTTATATTATGTATATTTTTATATATATATAAGTTATGTGTAATTTATCACATATCATGTAACAGACGTTGAGCACTACTGATGTTAATGTGATGAAATAAAAAATCCTCTGTAGAATGTTAAAAATTTGAGACCAGGCTTAATCACATTTTTAATTCCATCTTTTTTTTTGATGAATTGGTGGCGAGTTTCCTTTGGGTTCTCCGAAAAAAACAAAAAACAAAAAACAAAACACCCATGCAGGTAGATGGATTGGCTACGATAGATTGCCCCCAGGTGTGCCTGGTGCTGAGGTGGACAGGTGTATTGCTGACTGTGACCGGTCTTCCCGGGGTTGATACATGGATACTGGATATTCTAGAACTCTATTTGGAAACAAACATAACAAGGTTGATTCTATGAAGATACAGTAAAGGGTATTGGTGTGAAAATTATGCTCTAGTCCTTAATGTTTGTCATTCCAGCTTTGTTTCTTTCCTGAGTCTTTAATGTCTCAGTCTGGGTCAGTACACACACACAATCACGGGGAAGATGAAAGTAAACGTTGCATTTCATTTGGAAATCAAGGTTCCAGAGTCTGGAGGACGAGTGGAGAGGAACAGAATCCGAGCTGCTTGAAGTCCAGTGAGACGTTTCCACAGTCAGTGATGATTTGGGTTGCCATGTCCTCTGCTGGTGTTGGTCCAGTGTGTTTTCTCAAGTCGAGAGTGGATGCAGCGTCTACCAGGAGATTTTAGAGCACTTCATGCTTCATCTGCAGACGAGCTTTATGGAGATGCTGATTTCCTTTTCCAGCAGGACTCGGCACCTGCCCACAGTGCCAAAACTTCTAGTAACCGGTTTACTGACCGTGGTAGTTAAGCAGTGTTGTTTTTTCTCGAGGAGACCCGAGAACGTCCCTGACCGCTCACTCGTCCAGACGCGCTGTAAAAACCTTTTTGTGTGAATCGAGTAATAAAATCAAGCTTCTACCACCGTCATGTTAAATGACATATTATGGAATGAGTCTCCAGTGTCAGCGGTACAGCTGTAATGTTACGTTTTCCGCCATCTTCAGGACAGAGGAGTTTCTCGCGAACGTAATTCCCGAGTAAACTCGGTTTGTTAAAAGTCTCATTTTTGTGATGTGCAAATGAACGTATATTTATAAAGGATATCCCGAGTGATCGTTTACATGTTTCAATGCATGTCTGAAAGACATTTCTTGTACCAAATACTAAAAAAAAAATGTTGCGTTAATGTTTACTTTCATCAGGTACAATTTCCTCTGCAACAAATAAGCCTTTTATTTACTTTAATGTATTATATTTTTGGCAGGAAAAAAAAAAACAAAAGCCGAAGCCGTTGTGGGATTTTACCTGCAGAGAAAAAGCAACCGAGGCTCTATATTTATTTATTTATTTATTTATTTATTTATTTATTTATTTCACGTTGGTATTTAACTAATGTTTAGTATTTTTTTTTTTACTTTACTTTTACTATTATTTACATTTTTATTATTTAATTATTGTACTTATTCTATTTCTTCACACTTATATATATTTATATGGCTATTATTTTCTTTTGCTAAGCTGCTATATTGAGAACAGGAACTAATTCGTGTCATTGATACATAACAACAGAAACTGTAACTATAAACGGATAAAACAAATGGATGATGTGTCATTCTTTAATAAATTAGAAATTGTAATGGTTGGTAAATTGCAGTTGTGTAAGAGGAATGAAACGTGGGGACGTGCCGTTACAGGAAAATAATCTAGTTCCCGTATTCGACGCCGGATTTCCTCCACTATTATTCATTTCTCAACGTCTGCGTCAGTGTTTACAACGCAACAAGAATACACACAGTAAACAACACACACTCGGCAGCACAGGATTTTTCCTCGTGTTTTTTTTATACGCTCAAAATCACATCCACACATCTATAATCCCAGATGAATTAAAAACATCGTGGATCAAATCAAACCCAGCCACCAGTTACAGATAAATCAGATAGGAACACACAATCAGATCAAAAAAAAAACCAGCAAGGTGCAAGTGTTCACGTTCCCGTACACACCATCTTTAACAGAACAGTCCGTGTTCGGAGTCCGGCGTCTGCTTTAGTTTACACGGGAGTTTGACTTCTTCTGAGCTGAAATGTTTCTTTAACTAATCAAATTTCTTTTTATGCTTCAAGGCGCCGTGTCATGGATTTCCAAAACCTGCTGGATTCATGTAGGTTTAGTGTCGTAAAAATAGAAAACGCTCACTTTAAATCCCCAGCTCTGAGAACAGCTTCATTCTGAAGGTACGACTAGTACATTAGTAGTCATTAGTAGTAGTGTTTTCTACCTGCTCTTAAAACATTGATATTGGAGTGTAAGGTGTTTAATAGGACCATGAGACGCAGGACTCCCTGAGCTCGTTTCATATTGTATTCAGCAGGGCTCAGAAATACGGTAAGATCATTATTATTGATCCAGACCAGTTATGTTTTGTGCCTTTTGCTTGTTAATGTGATGAACAGTGGAGATGATCAGGGTCTTAAATGCAACAAGGCACCTATTAACAGGAGATTTTGTACTTGTAACTCTAAATGTGAAGTGTTTTCATCTGATGAAGATCAATAGCAGACCAGGGCTACGTGCTCATCGCCTATAAAGAGCTCTGGTACCGCTCTACCTGGGTGGAGGAGTTAACATGATGATATTTTCATCCTGTAACACAGTTCAGCCGCTACTCACTGAGAGTCCCGTCAGTCGGGGAAACCTTCTGCCAGATGATATTCCTTTCTTTTACTTTATAATTGTACATTATACAGAACCTAGATACTGCTAGAAATAACCCTTTGTGAATAATTTCCCCATTTTATCTTCTAATGTTCTTCTAATTATGGTACTCATATATACACACACACACTGACTGAACTATGTATGGGACTATCCACTGAACTTTCTATACGACTCTCTATGGGATATTTAAACAGAGCTATTGCCAGAACTTTGCAGGTGGACAAGAGTACCTTGGATCCTCAATCATGATTGGTCAGCCCTATGTGGCTGCCACGTTTAAATCTACATGAAGTAGGAGGAAACCCCGACGGGTCAGATCCATAGAAATGTAGCTAAAAATCTGCTCTAAATTTAATGTCAAACAGAATATTTAAAAACAAAAACAAAATCCCCATGTGCATTTATGACACAGACCAACTGTACTGTCTAATCACAGAACAAGGAGCTGATCGGATGATAAAATCTATTTTTTGTACCAGTTGTTTAATTTCTCCTCCTTTTCCTTAATAAAATGTTTTTTTGTTTCTGATTGTTGTTATAAATTAGATCCAGTGAGATCAAATAAAATGTATACTACTGAGCCATGTTAATGTAAAATAGTCTAGTCAGAGAAAATCCCTTTTATTATTATTATTATTATTTATTCATGATTCACAAAATGTTCCACTCCAAGACCCAAAAAAAAAAAAAACAAAAAAAAAAAAACACCGAACAATATGACTTTCCACAGAAACAAATGTTTTATAGGCTCCAGCGGGTGAAAATGTTGTAAACAGTTATATAATGGTCGTCTATTAACGGGGTCATGTGATGTCCTTTAACGTTTTCCTTCTCCTTTAATGTGTAATGTATCTGTGTGTGTGCATGTAGAAGATCTGCACAGTTACAAAGCTCATCATCTCCCACAAAGGGATTTATTCTATGGAACAGAGAGCACTGCTCCAGACCCGCCTAAAACGCCTCGATTGAAGTCCAGATGTTACAAACTTGTTTGAAACATCAGCATAATCCCACCCGAAGGCGGGCGCGAAGAAAGAAGGCGAGGCTTCGGTGAACTGTGTTAGGGGCGTGTCGTGGAGACGCGGCGTGTTTCGATGCGAAAGCCAAACCCCTTTGTTTGGCCTTCCTAAAATGGATGAAATTAGGAATCAGTGGTTAGTGTTTATTTATAAACGCTGTTCCTGAGCAGAACCACCGCACGTTTGCTTGAGCACAGCGTATTTTACAGAGGACAGCTTCCTGAACCTGGAGGAGTACAACGCAGGCTATACACGAAGGCTACTTGTAAGAAAATGGGGCGATTCCCACTTTCCCATCTTGCGTTTCTGAATCAGAACCTGTAAGTACGTTTGATGAATTTATGTCGTATCTGCTACTGACTGGTCAAATGCGGAGTTTTGTGGCCCAGGGCTCAGTTGTAGACCTCTGCTAACATGCTAGCTAAAGTTATCGTGTTGTAGTTTTGATATTCAGCTGTGGGAATGCGTCTGTCGATTGCACAAGCCAAATTAAACCCTTATAACATCGTATCTGAAACGTAAGAGACTTACGAAACGTCCTGTTCAAGTCGCGCTTGCAAAGTTGGTTCCGATTGATCTGCTCGATCATCCGCATTTTCTGAATCCGACTCGGGCTCGAACCGACACGGTAAAACCCACTGCGTTATTAACGGTCATGCTTAGAAGCTTAGAATTGCTTCAGACGTCTTGGAAGATATTAAGGCGCGTTACATTTCCGACGCACGCTGGAGGTTTTTGGCCAATCAGAGCACTCTGGGCTTTTCGGAAGGAGGGGCTTTGGAGAAACCCGTACTCAATCGGAGCGTTTCAGGCAGCCTGGGAATAGAGGTACTGCATTAAATGTATAGTATGTGAAAAATAATGTTTTTAAGCACCAAAGCATCTTAAACTACTCTAAAACACCCAATAAACAAAATAATGGACTTTAAAAAAAAAAGACACATCACATGACCCCTTTAAGATTTTGGTAGTGTTTCGTCTGTTATGTTCGGATATTGTGATGCCTGATTGGACGTTGTGTCTTTGATCCCACCCACATCTAGACAAAAAAAATACAAACATTTCTGCTACAACTTTTAAACGCTGGTGTACGACTGATAAAATGTATATGCAGCTGAATAAAACGTTTCATTACTAAGACAGAGCGAGAGACGAAAACATGGATTTCCCTTTTCTTACAAACAAGAGGTCAGCGTGGCAAAGTGTGATTTGATCTCAGATTGTGAACTGAAATCAATAAATCAACCCAAAGAGAAAACCTAAATATGCTTGTGAACAGACATTGAGAGTCTTATTAGGGGTCCAAGCACCAAAGGAAATCCAGTCATTAGAAATCCACTTAGAGATTAGCAACCATTTAAGGTCATTTGCTTGATATTCCACACCTTTTGCTAACTAGTCTGAGGTTCTTTTTTGCATATCTTCAAGAAACTGGTGACAAAATACTCAGCAGGCTATACATTTCAAGAACGATAAGAATATGGCTGCCACACTGCATTAAATTAAAGTTTAAATTTACTCAAACAGCTGAAACTCATGAGCGATTGTCAGGTTGAGTTCAAATAGCCGTTTCTCAGGAGCTGGAAGTCCAGTGAAGATAAAATTTGGCCATTACATTAACGTTAGCCAATTAACTTTCCACAGGCAGTTCTCAGGGTTAGCATCGAGTACCATCGTGAAACGTAAACAGGATGTTCATCTACGGACTCTAGTGTTCGGTGATGCTTGGGAAGAACCGGTCAGTGGGGATGCTAATTACGACGAGAGTCTGGACCCCGTAAATCGCTGCTTGTGGCTGTATTAAGAGGTGAGACTTACTTTACTAGCCTTATTGCACTATTCTGATATCGTGCGCAAATCAGATCACATCCATCAGGACTACAAGGAAAAGCTCACATGACTGGATCACCTGTAGTTTGAGGTGTGTGTGTGTTCAGTGACCACAAAAAAAAAAAAGGTGCTGTACAGGTACAGTTTTGTTCCCTGTGGTACCCTTAAAGGTTGAGCAGTGGTTACGGAGTTCTTATGTACCTTAAATACGTTTTTAAAGATCAGCTACTATCTGAAACCTACAGACAGACTGAACTCTTGAAAATCCCAACTTGTTTAACAGGAAACGGCTGTAATTCCACCTGTGTACACATACCTTGACAACACAGATGGCAGGGAAATTCACAGTGTGTGATGAGGGAAGTGAAACGAATAAGTCTGTTCACTTATCTGCACTGTTGGACCGGTTTTAAACCGGTTTAAGAAACCAGAGCATCTGCAGAAAAGGAAAGGCTCTGCTGCGGAGAACAATGGAAATTTGACTGACCCAGACCTCTGAAAATGTTTTGTTTTAAGTGGTTCCCTGAGGTAAACATCTATTGTTATTGGTTCTCAAACTTAACTCTTTGTTTTTATTTATATCCCTTGCCTTGATGTGACAGTAGCCTGGCATAATCTTCAATTTTACTGGTTCCTTTATATAGTTCACTTTAAAAATAAAAAATAAAAAAAAAAAACCACTTTGAGTGGATCCCTGAGATATTCCACCATTTATATTTGTTCCCCAACCATTGGTTTCATGATTTAACCACAAATTTTCATTGGTCCCCTTTAGATACACCGGTCCATTTTCATTGGTCCCCTTTAGATACACTGGTCCATTTTCATTGGTCCCCTTTAGACAACCCTCCCATTTCATTGGTCCCCTTTAGATACATTGGTCCATTTTCATTGGTCCCCTTTAGACAACCCTCCCATTTCATTGGTCCCCTTTAGACAACCCTCCCATTTTCATTGGTCCCCTTTAGATAACCCTCCCATTTTCATTGGTCCCCTTTCGATAACCCTCCCATTTCATTGGTCCCCTTTCGATAACCCTCCCATTTCATTGGTCCCCCATGTTCATTGGTTCCCTAATATAATCCTAGGTTACTGATTTCCTTATATATGGTTCTATATAAGGTTACATTTTCAGAGAAATGTAGACTGTTTCCGAACTATCATCCGTTTTCCATGGAAACCTGAGATAATGCACAATTTTTATTGGTTCCCCAACCTAACCCTTTATCTTTTATTAATTTCCTGACATTAATCCTGTGTATCTATCCTGCATTTCTTATTAGTTACCTGGCATAACCACCAATTTCAGTTGGTTTCCCAAAATAGCATTGTTTTCATTAATTCTGAGATAACCCTCTACTTTCATTGGTCCCTTGATACAGCCCTGTATTTCCATTGGTTCCCTGCCATAACAATTCATTCCCACTGGTTCCCTGGTAGAGATTTAAGAAAGCAAATCTCCCATAATTTCAATTTTTGTAAACCCTGCAAGCTTTCGTAAACATTGTGGCTGTTCATCTGCACCTCTCTCTCATGCTGAATAAACTCCAAAAAGGCTTAAAGATAAATCAGAGTCCCTGAATCTGTGTGTGTGTGTGTGTGTGTGTGTGTGTGTGTGTGTGTGGGGATGAGAGTGACTACACATAATCTCCTCGCTTTGGCCTGAAGTAGAGCTTCTTGGTGAGCATAGAGGCGAAGCAGGGCACCTGTTTCTTGCCGATTGCCGAGAGGTCTCTGCAGTTCCCCACACTGCGCTGAGACACTTTGCGGTTGATGAGTGTGAGCAGCTCGGTGAACTCCAGCGTGGAGCCGTAGTGCTTCAGCAGCTCACACAGGTCCTGAACAAACCAGGAACCATTCACTGTCTCCCTGTGGGAGTAGAAACCTGCAGGGAGGGGAAGTCCAGATCTACATCAGCACACAGCCAATGTGTTATATTACCTATTACACTTGTTTTGCCCTATATTACTGTAGAGGTCCAGCTCCTTTCTTGAGGGAATCCACTCCAATCCAATCAAATCCAATCAAATCCACTCCTCTCAAATCTACCAAAATTCACTATAGCATAAAACCTGATGGGCACCCCGTCACCCCGTCACCCCGTCACGGGTGTTCCCCGCCCTGTGCCCCCAGGCCCCTGGGTTAGGCTCCAGGTTCCCCACAATCCTATGTAGGATAAGAGGTGCAGAAAATGGATGGATGGGATGGATAAACCTTGATGCTCAGAATCATGACTATTGAGGAAGTTTATGTTCTATTGTCTATATAGGGGACTAGAAATAAGACATTAAAGCCTGTAGTGGTTTTACCAGACAGACCGGTCTCAGTGTGGTTTACATGTCTGGCATACCGTAGTAAATACTGCACTAAAAACGTGTGCACGTGGTTGACAATAAAAGATCAAATCAGTGCAGGCCAGAATAAATAAACCATTAACCTGGGGTACAATATGGTCATAGAGTACAAATCCTGTTTCAACCTGACTCAACTCCTGCCCTTAGAAACGGCATTAATCTTTTAGACTTGGCCTAACAGGATTAAAGGTCTAAAATGTTCAAAGGACCGTTCAAATAAGCCGATCTCATGTCAGAAATTTGCATTACAGCTTAATCACGTATGATTTAGACACATTTGTTCAGATGTCTTAGTTTTAATATACAAGTTTACATTTGTGTGGTTTTTTGATGTCTCGATGTATTTAAGTCAGTAGATCCCAAGCATTTTTAACAAATGTTTATAAACTTATTACTTTGAAATTCCACGGTTCGTTACTTTAAAGACGTGTATAAATTTAAAAAAATAAAATAAAATAATAAAATAAAAAACCCCCGCAATGTTCACTTCGTTTAATTTAATTCGATCGTTAGCATGTAGAATATGTATAATAAAGGTTTCAGTGATGGCTGTAATCGATTGACGTAAGGCGTGTATTTCAGCACTCACCCTCAGCTACTGAGTAGCACATGATGAAGTCGGCTCCTGCAGGGAGCGTTTGCACCACACCGGCGTCCACTACCACCTCATTGACCTGCTTGCTGTCCACCATGTCCATGGGAGTGACCGGATCGTCGTGTTTGTCCCCACGACACGCCTGCCATTCACCAAATATACATTTATACACAGTCACTGTACACTTATTACAAAAAGAAATGATAAGGCTAATGTTAACACTGTTATACTTAACATCATCACACCACATTTATATACTGCGCTACACATCCAGCCAGAAATGTGCTCACAGACCTGCAAAACCCATCTAAACACTGTCCTAGTGGGTGGGGCCTAATATTCTAATGAGCATGCCTGATTGACAGCAGTCTGTGTGAGATTCCACCAGGTTACTTTTAGTTTTCTAGGTCTGCTTTGGCTTGCCAGGGTCATTTCGAATAAGAGAACGCTGTTAAGGTCCAGCTCTTGAGTTAAGCCGTCCTCGATGGCTAACCATAGTTACTCTGAGGTACTTGTCCAATAATTTGAGATGAAGTTTTGGTGTTTATAATAAAACTAGAACGGCGCTGCCAAGAGTGACGAACCAGCCAGAAATTGGTGCGATGATCACAGTCATAGAAAGATAATTAATTATAGGGCAAATATTCAATTTAATTTTAGAGATATTCAAGCAATAAAACATTAGGGTAATTTATTCAGTCCTTCTAGATAGCCTAGTATAAATAATTTCGGTTTGGGCAATCATTCTGAGCTACTGGACATCAGGAGTTTTTTGTTCACCTGCAGGATGAAGATCTTTGGCTTCCCCACCAGACTCCGACATTTGTCTCCTCTGAACAGAGACGTCATGTCCTGGACTTCGATCTTGTCGTCGTGGGCGTAAACGTGTCCGTTTTCGCCATGGCTCAGGAACACGCAGACGAAGCAGTCAGCGTCTGCATGATTAGCGTTAGCAGCTGGGGGGGCGGCAACGGTCATGGTCAATGCGAAAGCAAAACCACAGGTAAGTGAGTGTAGAGAAAGATGTACAGTTCTGTGGGGGGGGGTGGAGTCTGGATTCATGTGCATACCTTCAGTGATGATGTGCAGAACCTCTTCCCGTTTCTTATCATTGTAAGTCCTCACCTCAAATTCCAGCTGCTCAAACCTGAAAGTGTGGTTCAGAAGTTTTTTAAAATCACAGCCCTGATGTTCATCATAGGGAACCATTTAAATCATACAGAGCTCTAAATTAAAGCTGCAGTATGTAACCTGTGTGAATGTAGAGACCCCTCTAACACGGTGTTACAGTGTGCATTATGGTGCGTGTAACGCTCGACGAGGTGGTCCCCTTCCTTCTTCTTCTCCTCTCTCGCCCTTGCATCCCTCTCCCTCCTTCCCCCAAAACCCGTGCTTTCCCCTCCCACCCTCTTCTCCTGCGTCTGTCTCCTCTCCTCCTCTAACCGGTGGATTCGGGCTGTAACCAGACTTCAATTCAGCAACGCTTAGTTTGAGGGGAGGCATTGTGAAATGCACGTTTGGTGAAGGAGAGGTGTGGGCACGGGGATGCTCACGAATACCAACAGTGCCGACAAATCGGTCGGGGTTTCAAGCGTTAGCTAGAGAAACGTTAGTGAAAAATTGTGTGGAATGTGAGTAGCAGTGGCAGGGGTGTCCATCAGTTCGCATGACGACGTGCATTACAGTGTGTCTCACCTTGTGCATTACGGTGTGTGTTACGGTGCAGGTTGCAGTGTGTCGGTTACACTGTGCATTATGAACCTATGTTAAGGTGTGTATTAGACTGGGCGTTATGCAGCGCACCTCTTTTTGAGGTTGTCCCTGTCTGCCGTGGATCCATTTCGAGGGTAAAGCCTGAGTTGCCAGTAAAAGTTCTCCTGGTTAAAGATGAGCGCCAGGCCTCTGCGTTTGTGCTTCATGTTGTACTCCTCATTTGGGTCGATGTTGCAGGCACTGGGGGGAAGGGGGGTGGGGGTGGGGTTGTTCAGCACAACTGAAACGCTTAACTTATAAAGTATAATAAATTCAGCATGATTGTTGTCCCCCATAATCTCACCTTCGATATCTAGCGTCCATCTCGGTCTGGCCTCCTTCCTGCCCTGAACATACAACATGCTTGTTTTACAAATATAACTGAAATTTCTTCCAGGGCATGATGTAAAGTATTAAACACAACAGTGTGATGTGACGACGTGAGGAAGCGTTACTGCCATCAATAACTGTGGGAGAAATCGTTACAGCGCTGTGGAGAGTCGTGCAAACATAAACGCACTTTGTAGAAACTGAAATTAGACGCTGTTCAGGACTCTGATCACTCAGAGATAGAAGACACGCCCAGGCCACACCCCTGTTGTTTATTAACCTACAGGTTGTACCGAGTTGCAGTGACCTGGCAGCAAAAGTCAGAGCAAAAACTCAATTACACAAATGTCCTCAAAAATAGTTATTCAGGAAGGCCATGTCTGGTTTGTTCACATTCAAACGTAGATAGAAAATCATTTTATCCTGCACTGAGGAATCCTGTCTTGAACAGGAAGTAAATTCCAACAGGAAGAAAGGGGGAAAATCCCCAATCAAGTCTGTTGAGATTCATTATGATTCATTACTGGTACTTGAAAAACTGAATCCTGTTCTACTTTCAGTTTCTACAGTGTCTCTAGATTTGCATGACAATAAATATTTATTCCACGGCCCGGCAGAGTTCTGGATTGTGATTGGTCAGAAGGTGTCGATTAATTTTCTAGAACTGCAGCTTTGACAGTAGTGCAGTTTTATATTAATACGCTCGTTGTAATACGTTATTGTTTCTATAGTAACAGCTCGTTCACAGCGACTCGTAAAGCGGACGCTCTTCTAATAATAAACAATTTAAAAAATCGTGTGTTTAATCGTTGATAAATGATCGACCTTTTCTGTACAGAGACATTTTTTCAACATTAATGGAAGGAGTCTCCAGTGTCAGAGGTCAAGTTGTAACTTTGTTTTCTTAGTGACATGACAAGCTATGTGTGTGTGTGTGTTTTTGGACTTAGTAACTATTATTAAGGAATGACTGTTTATAGTTGCTATAATGTAAGTGAGAGCAGGAACTAACTTGTTTTGCTGAAGTTCCACAACACTAACTGTAAATATAAATGGATAAATAGTACAATGTGTCATTCGTTAGTAAGTTAAACTGTAATCTCTGACATACTGCTGTGGAATAAGAGGAATAATATACATGAAATGCACTGTTATCGGAAAATTTTTAATCCAATTTGTTGATTATTTATCTAAAACACTACAACTACATCCCGTTGTGTATTATTCCTTAATAAAGACATAAGAGTTACGCCATGTAGTGCATGATTGCCTTAAAATGAAACCAACCTGTAGGAGTAACACGTTGTGTTGAGCCATGATCCAACTCCACCTCACCTACAATGATAAACACCAGCATTAACAACAACAATCCTGAACTTGAACGCTGCATACGGTAAATAATACACCTTATAAACAAACTATATGTACGTAATAGCTTTTTCTAAACCTCTAATCAAATGTACAACGACTATTCAGCATATATGCACTACATTTCAGCAGGTTTGAGATTAATATTAGAAATTAGTGAGCTATAATAGTATATTAGACCAGCGCAGGTCATTAAATGACTCAGGAGTTTATGAGACGACTCCAGAACTCGACTCCTACAAGGAAGCATGTCCTTCCAAAGTAACCTCAGTTTACAAGTAAATACGAGCGCAAACTAAACAATATACATAACGCACGATACTTACAGTACTTAATAAAACGTTTATATATATATATATATATATATATATATATATATATATATATATATATATATATAAAAAGTGATTTAAAAAAAAAAGCGAAAAACTTTATTACCTGCAACTTGACCTTCCTTGTGACTCGCCATCGTCGTTTATCCTATGAAGGCTGAACACACCATTAAATGACAGCCATAAGCCTCGCCCACCCACACTTTGATTGGCTAAAATGATAATAATTCTAAGCTCTGATTGGACCATGAAGATGTCGATCAAGGAAAGGCACTACTTCCGCGTTTCCCTTGTTCGCCTAAGGTGAAGCGTTTCTTCTCTGGAAATTCAGAGCAACTTGCAAGGGCGTGATGTGTCATTTATGAGATTGTAAACTAGCAAAGTTAAAGAGCTTTCACACAACATAATTCACCAAATTTACACATTTAAGACTACTGTTGTCCTCTTTAAAATAAATATAGATGATAAATATGTTTTCTGTGACAGTAGCCTTGAAACTTATTCAACATTTGTTTTGGTTATGTCTCATAAAATACTTCCTGGATTTCTGCAAACGTACATTTAAAAGAGATGAATACATATGTGTGTTACATTTCACCCACAAACACAAGATATATTTTTGTTATAAACTTAAATATGAATCTTAATGGATCATTATTAATATCAATATGAATACCTCAGCGGAATGCTTTTCTGCTCACCGCGGTTGTAAAGAGTGGTCATTTGAGTCACCAGAGGCTTCCTGTCAGCTCGAACCAGTCTGTCCTCTGATCTCTCTCCTTAACAAGGTGTTTCCACACACAGAACGGACACTCAGTGAATGTTTTTCGTTTTTCGCACAACTCTGTGTAAACTCTACAAACTGTTGTGGGTGAAAATCTCAAGAGATCAGCAGTTTCTGAGATATTCGAACTGGCACCAACAACCATGCCACGATTAAAGTCAGTGAAATCACATTATTCCCTCATTCTGATGTCTGAAATGAACATTAACTGAAGTTTTTGACCTGTATCTGCATGATTTTATACACTGCTCAGCTGACAGAACTGGATGAATGAGCAGGTGTACAGGTGTTCCTAATAAAGTGGCCGGTAAGTATAGGCTATATATTACATTAGAGCTGCTTTGTGACAGTGTCTATTGTTAAAGGTACTATACAAATAAATGGAATCAAACTGAATTTATAACGTAATTATTTTTAATAATTTACTTATACTGAACTTATATTATACAATCCTAATTCCAAAAAAGTTGGGACAGTATGGAAAATGCAAATAAAAACAAAGAGGAGTGATGTGCAAATGGACTTTGACTTGTATTTAAACAAAAAACTTATAAAGACAAGGTATTATATAGATGTTTTCTCTAATCAACTGCATAGTTTTTTTTTTTTTGAAGGTAAATGTTTATTTTGAAATTGATGCATGCAACACGTTCCAAAAAAGTTGGGACAGGGGCAATTTAGGACTAATAGTGATGTGAGAAGTTGAAATAAGAAGGTGACGTGAAACAGGTGAGGCAATCGTCTAATCATGGTATATCAGGAGCCTCCAAAAAAGGTTGAGTCCTTCGAGAGCAAGGACGGGTCAAGGCTTGCGGATCTGCAACAGATGCGTCAGAGAATAATCCAACACTTTGAGAAGAACATTCCCCAAAGACAAATCGGTAGGATTTTGGGTGTTTCACCTTCTACAGCGCACAATATAATTAAAATATTCAAGGAATCCGGTCAAATCTCGGTGTGTAAAGGGCGAGGCCGAAAACCACTTCTGAATGCGCATGATCTCCGATCCCTCAGACGTCACCGTCTTAAACACCGTCATGAGTCTGTAATGAGATCCTGACATGGGCTCGGGAATACTTTGATAAACCTTTGTCAGTTGACACCATTCGCCGCTGCATCCACAGATGCAAGTTAAGGCTTTACTATGCAAAGCAGAAGCCACAAATCAACACTGTCCAGAAGCTCCGCCCACTTCTCTGGGCTCGGTCTCATCTGAGATGGACAGTAGCACAGTGGAATCGTGTTTTGTGGTCCGACGAGTCGACATTTCAAATAGTTTCTGGACAAAACAGCCGTCGTGTTCTCCGGGCCAAAGAGGAAAAGGACCGTCTGAACTGTTATCAGCGTCAGGTCCAAAATCCAGCGTCTGTCATGGTATGGGGGCGTGTCAGTGCACATCTGTGAGGGCAGCATTAATGCAGAAAGATATGTACACATTTTGGAGAAACATGTGCTGCCATCCAGAGTTCTCTCTTAATTTTGTATTATATTCTTAGTTATTGTTAATGTATAAATAAAAGGGGGAAAGAGGTAGAGGCAACACTGTAAAGGAAAAGCAATAGCAAAATTAGAGTGCAAATATATATGTTTAATTTTTGGTGCGTTAAGAATAATACATTTATCATTAAAGAAAGTCTACACATCTGCATTAATTAAATAGTTCAAATTAATTATATCGTATTAATTACACCATTCTATACAAAACCAGAGTCTTCTGAATTTACATTCTCTGAAATTAAATATTTCAGCACATTTAAATCTTAATTTTAAAAAAAACAAAAAAAAATAAAACACAGCTCTCTTGAAAGTAAAACTAAAACATTACAGAGTGAATCTGTGGAGACTGTTACAGTGAGAACCCGCACATTCATATAAAAACACTGGTGTTTGTAACTTCATATAAAAATAAATTGTTCTGTATTCTCTTTAACATTTGCACTCATACAAGAGCGATCACTTTACACCTACAGTTAAACACAAATCTGCAGACCTTTATGACCAAATTAAATAAAATAAAGAGATTAAATTATAGCAACAGAATCTTTTGTGTGTTTTGTTTCACAGATGTTTTTCACCATGACAGAATGGAAACAGACAAATAGCGTTATATAGTTATATAGTAAAAAATACAAACGATCAAACGTATTCACTCTTTATAAGCTTCCATGTCATTTTATAACTCGACACACCTCCTTCTTCATCACTTCCTTGGGTTTTTTTTTTCTTGATTTTCTCATTTTTACCGTTTTGTAACTCGTGTATACACTTTCTTTTCTTTCCCCCATCCAGAAAAGCATGAGGGATGTAAACGTTTGCAATTAACTCTATACATACTAAACAAAAACAGAAAACAAGAGCATAGTGAACATTTCTCATTTCTAAAAATACATTAAAAATGAATTTATCCAACACAGTGCCTTGTGCAATGGAAGAATTGATTTCACAAGGAACAAACTCACATTTACTTACACACACAAAAGATGCAAAAGTCATGTTCAGTACTTAACTGTAACGTAAGTTCGCTGTGGATTACGGGTGACCTAAACCATATGAGCAGTAAGAAATAACCACAATAAGACGTGTTGTTAGAACACGTTATATGAGGAACATTTTCTTAAAGTATCTGACATTCTGTGTAGAACACTAACCAATGGATGTGAAATCAGGGACTTCCAGAACGGCGGTTCGACGCTTCAGACGTTCCTCGATGCCATCAGGAGTTTCATCAGAGGTCAGCTTTCTTCTCATAGTGGCAGATACACGCAGCTTTCTGGCTCTCCAGGTAGGGTTTACAGCCCAGGTGCTCGATGGCATCGAAGACCAGACTCACCCCTAATTCACACGCTGATTCAGAGAGACACAAAAACAGTCACAGTGATATATACAGTAATAGTGAAAATCTGTCTCAAGGACAGAATCAAACATGGCAGTGAACAATGAAGAGACAATGACTCCTCAATGACTACTTCAGTCTTTACTGAAGTAATGGTTAAAAATCTAAATATATTCACTTGCTTCTACACAGATCACTTTCAGTGTGTGGAATAGACTCTTTGGAAGTAACTCAACTGACATGACATCTGTGGAATCTCTGAAATGAACTCGATGAAATCGATTCTTTTGAATTGATTCTATATGGAACCGACACTATTGAAATCACTCTCTTTGGAATCCATTGTCCAGAATCCACACTCTTTGGATGTGGACTCGTTTCTGTGGAATAGACTCTTTGAAACAGATTCTTGGAACGGACTCTTTGGAATGCAGTCCTTGGATTTGGAATCGACTCTGTAGAATCGACTCTGTAGAATCGACTCTGTAGAATCGACTCTGTAGAATCGACTCTGCCACCAAAAGGTGCCATGTTCTAACTTGTTTAAAACATCTCGATGTATATATCAGGTAATGAAAGCTGAAATTCTGATCTATCATCTCATATTCATCTTTTGATCTCAAACTCAGATGTCTTCAATATATAGCAAAAAACAAAGGCACTGGCATTGCTGTTGCAATACTTTCAGAGGAGACTGTATCTAATGAGTAGGATAAGGCTATGATAGGGCCATTTTTAGAGGAGTTTATTGGCTTCTCATAAAGAAAGTTTCAAGCTTCATTCTGTATTTATATGATGATGAATAACAAATCTCACGAGAGGAGCATGTTCACAGTTTGTGTTCAGAGTTACAGAATTATGAAACTGATTATGGATTACGATTATGTTATACTATAACTTTTCCCTCTAAAATGATTTCTCTATGTTGGGCAGTGTTTACCCTGTACACTCTGCTCTAGCCCTGGCATCTTCAGAATGTTCCTGCAAATGGTCTTCAGGCAAACCTGGAACTTCTCATCGCAGTCACGCTTTTTCTCTCCACACGTGTCATAGCAGCGGTCGTGTTGGTCACAGCAACTGGTTATCAATGGGATTCTGAGATCAAACTGCAGAGAAAAGAAGAGAAAAAGATAAATAAACGAATAAATCAATAAATATATAGTGTAAATAAACTCCTAAAACTAAATTAAAAAGGAATCAGTTATATGCCGAATTGTATACGTAACTACAGACTGTATCTCAGAGAAAGTGTAACGCGTCACTTCCTCCGTTACACCCTGTGGAGAAATAATCCATTTCCATGTGCTTGTGTAAAGTTTTATTTCATAACCCAAGATTTTCACTCTATCTACTCTATCGAATACTACAACCCCATTTCCATAAAAGTTGGGATTTTTCCTAAAATGCGATAAAAACAAAAATCTGTGATTTGTCACGTCTGTTGAAACTTTTATTAGCTGACAAAAGTACAAAGAAAAGATATTCAGTGTTTTCACTGAGCAGGGGCCTGTACCGGGAAGCTAGCTGAACAAACAAACCAATCCGATCCAGTCAGGCTTTACTGGTACCATGACGCTGGCGATCAACATACTCCATCAACTCAGGCTTTGATCCTTAAGCTATGATTAGTCCACGAGCGCGTGTGCATAAACGCGTGATGTCGGCACCGAACAGCCAATAGCGTTCAACGTGGGGAAATAGCTGATGTGCATACTTCCGGTTGAAAAGCAAGAAAATCATTTTGTGGAAATATGAGGAATTTAAACCCACACTAACTGCAGACGGAGACCCCGTTGCGGCTGCCAAAGCTCGGGAACATTACCGACCGTGTAAATACACAAGTTTACTTTTATAGGCTCACAATGAGAATAAAAAGACTGAACACTTATGGCCAACATCTTTCATGTAATTTCATTTAATATAAATGTAAATTGTTCTAATGAAATGTTTCTCTGTGAAGTGCTCTTCTTCTTACAGTCTGCACTGGGAGTTGAATTAGTTGCGTCACTTATACGTCACTTTGCTCACAGCTGATTGGTCCAAGTTGGGTTTGAGTTCTCTTATCCAGAACAGAACCCGCCCCGGAGCAGGTTAGTCATGGAGCGCAAGTTACTATGGCGATGAACACCGGTAAAAGCCGAGCCACTTTCATGGTACCTAAAACCCAGGATTGGCACAAACTAAACTGAAACTTACTTACCTGGCTAGTCACTTAAACCAGCTTCATGGTACAGCCCCAACTTAATTGTCTTTTGTAAATATAAACAAAATGTAGAATTTGATGCATTCAACACACCAAAAAAAACAGGTTTATCACTGTGTTACATCACCCTTCCTTTTTTTTTTTTTTTTATTTACACTTTTTAATCGTTTGGGAACTGAGGAAGTGGAATTTTTGCCCATTCTTGCTTGATACAAGACTTCAGCAGCTTAACACTCCTTGGTAGACGTTGTCTGATTCTCCTCTTCATGACGCGCCATAGCAGACAGATCTGGACTGCTGGCAGGCCGGTCAAGCACATGCACGCTGTGTGTCCGAAGCCTCGCTGTTGTAGCATGTGCAGAATGAGGCCTGGCATTGTCCTGCTGATATAAACATGGACTTCCTGGGAAAAGACGTTGCCTTGATGGCACGTGTCTCTCTAAAATCCTAACATACGTCTCCATGTCAATGGTACCGTCACACATATGCAAGTCACCCATGCCTTGGGCTCTGATGCACCCCCGTACCATCACAGAAGCTGGCTTGATCGCCTTTCGCTTAGAACAGTCTGGTTGGTCTTTTTCATCTTTGGCACGGAGAACTCGAGGTCCGTTTTTCCCGAAAACAAGCCGAAAGGTGGACTCATCTGACCACAGCACACGTTTCCACTGCCTTTCAGTCCATCTGAGATGAGCTTGGCCCAGAGAACTCCATGGAATTTCTGCATAGAGTTGTTCTGTGGCTTCCTCTTACGTAATAGAGTTTCGGACCGCATTTCTGGATGCAGCGGCGGACCGTGTTAAATGACAACGGCTTTCTGCAGTACTCCCGAGCCCATGTGGTTATATTAAATCACAGCAGCATGAGGATTTCTCAGGCAACGCCGCCTGAGGGCTCAGTGAGATTTCTCCAGATTAGTGTTTTATATATATATATATATATATATATATATATAATTAATAATAGTGTTACTTGAATATTCTGTAAACTTTTCAGTCTTATTCTGCCCCTGTTTCCCCTCTGTCTTTTGAGTGTGTTGAAGGCATCAAATTCTGAATTTGTTTATATTTACAAAATACAATTAAGTTGGTCAGTGAAAACATTTCATCTTTTCTTTGTACTGTTGTCAGTTCATTCAAGTTTCAAGAGACTTGACAAATCACAGATTTTTCTTTTTATTTTAGAATTTTCCCCCCAACTTTTATGGAAATGGGGTTGTGTAGAGTAATATATGTAATCTGCTTATGACCAACATCATCAAGGAAAGTCCAATTTCTTCCAAACTTACATGAAATCCAACCAACGGAGAGCCGCATCCATTGGGCGGTGGACTGTACCCAGGTCGGGGAAAGGGCTTTTCTCCTTTAAAGAAAAACCCCAACATGAAATTAACCACATTGCAGATTAACAGAAGAAATCTCCAGAATGATCACGTCACGGCTAAATATAAAGAATTTCTCTCATTTCTGACCGGTGTCACTATAGCAGTTTATTTACTTTGCTGCAGTTTAGAATAATCATCTTTACTGACTTTACTTCTAAGAGTTTTGTCAAAAAACAGCACACTCAAGCACATCTATTTTTTAATTATGGATATTTTACTCCCAAGTGTCTTTTTTTCTTTTTTATATATATATATATATAAAAAAAGTGTAAACAGGTCAACCATGTTACTGGAAAAGGTTTCAAACCCCTCTGACAGTTCTGGGCCTGGGAGTCTGTGCACCTCTGCCTAATATTTGTTTAAAATTTTATTTGGAAATATTTTTGTTGCAGATAAGTGACCACCTGACAGTCACACCCTCCAAACAGGGAGGACTTCCTGCAACAACCACAGATGAAAACACTTCATGTACACTATATGGCCAAAAGTATGTGCCCCCCCCCCCCCCCCCCGGACCATCACACTCATATGTATTTGTTGAACGTCCCACTGCAGATTTATTCCCCCTTTCGCTGTTTATAATGCGCTCCACTCTTTTGGGAAGGCTTTCCACTAGATTTTGGGGCGTGGCTGTGGGGATTTGTGTTCATTCAGCTACAAGAACATTAGTGAGGTCGAGGTCAGGTGCTGATGTTGGGTGAGGAGGCTTCAGTTCCAGTTCATCCCAAAGGTGTTCAGTGGGGTTGAGACAGGGCTCTGTGCAGGACCCTCGAGTTCTTCCACCTTCTTCCAACCTTCACACACCACGTCTCCATGGAGATCGCTTTGTGCACAGGTGAATCGTCATGCTAGAACAGGTTTGGCCCTCTTAGTTGCAGTGAAGGAAATTTGTAATGCCACAGCACACGAAGACATTCTATACAACTGTGGTAAGAGTTTGGGGGAAGAACCACATATGGGTGTGATATACATATGGCCATATAATGTATCTTCCACTACAGCCGACTTGACCTAAACGTTGTGACACCAGTCCTCCAATTTTGAGGCTTACAGTTATTCAGGAATTTCACTTTCCCTTAAAGGACAATGGAACCTCTGGATTTCAGAGGGAATCGTATGGAATACCCCATCCCACGTACCAACACTGCAGGACGCAAGATTAGTTGAGTACCCAATGATTCAGGAAGATCTGCTGTCCGCTGCAGTCTCATGTGCAGGCCTCATCCTCCTGAGTGAGAGGATCTACTGGCAAATTACATCTACTGGGACCTCCGGGGTGGACTGATCCTGGCGAGTTATCATCACTAACGCGTCCCAGACCTGCGTGAAGTTGAAACCCCCCCCCCCCCACACACATGTATGTGTGTGTATGTATATATACATACACACACATACATACATACATACATACATACATACATACACACACACATGGCCTATGTACGTATAAACAGAGCTACAGCAAACAGATTATGGTGTGTGTGTATTTATTTATGACAGTGTTAATATTACGAGTGTTATTCTCATAACAACACACACAGTAACAAGTAAAAACACTTATCTTGGAGTTCGTGTTACATTTCACACATCCTGTGATCCGCTGTGTCCCTTAAAAGTTGAAAACGCACAGTGGATAGCTAACAATTACGTGAATGCGACTATTTAATGTGATTTGTCGTTTGGATTTTACCTTGTTACTTCAACTGTATTGTTAAAAAAAAAAGAAAAAAAAAAGACAGTTGGCAAAAACCGGCACAAACGATTGAGACTATTTCGGGTTAATTTGGAGCGTGTGGGGGCTGGTGACGTCATCTCATAGAACTTAATGCCTAATATTGTAAAAACAAAAGCAGCACAAACGAAACTTTTATCAGGACAAACGATTGAGACTAATTTGCTGACATTTTTGGGGAGGGGCAACTTCACGCAGGTGCCTCACCTACCTCTTCTAGTGGTCAATACACCTAGTCTATGAATCCCTGGAACCCTGGATCTCATCAGGACCCTTCTGGTGAACTGCATGTTATCTCCATGTTGTTGGTTCAGGTAAATTAACCATCTAACTAGGAAGTTGGCTAATCATCTAGTTTGCTAGCTGACTCTGACATTTGCAAATCAGATTTTAATATTTTTTTTCTTCCTTATACAACCTATTGATTTAGCTAGACCGCTGGAATGAAACTCACTGTAGATCTTTCTAGACCATTTGATATCTGGTAGAATGTGGTGAGTTGATGTCACATGCCATCAGAGCTGCATCCTGACTACAACTCCAGTATGACTAACTGCTTTGTATTGCTTTATCTGAAAGGCTGGTTATAGAAGCCTGCAGCAGGTGTGACAACATGCCTGCAAAGAAAAAACAAAACCAAAACTTACAAGCACTGAAGCCAGCTGTTGCCTGTCTTTCTACTAACTAGCAATCGTTTCTCATGAACATGTCCAGTAGCTTGGATTTTCAGTAAGTGACGAGAATTCCGACTCTTCTCAGTGAGTCGGACAGTTTGACTCAGAAATGGCTCATTTACAGTTTTTCAGTGATATTTTGAGCAGTGGTTGAAATCTTCCATTTTGATGGGTGTACTTAGCGTTGTTCATTTATCGGAAGGTTCCAATACCAGTCTAGAATGAACTCTAATACAAATACAGAAATGTTTCAGCTAACTCATGTGCATGTATATAGTTATTGGAGGTTTTGGGCTTGTTTTTGTCAGAAATAAGAAGGTACGGACCAGTGCTGGTGGTTGTGGTGACATGGTACTGGGAATATTATCGTTCAGCAGGAATCCTGAACATGAATGTAGTGTACTGCAGTGTAAACAAATCATTTTTCTTTAAAAAAGGTACATACCTGGACCTTAAGGAGCACTGGTGTACCTTTAAAGCACTTTTCACATTTAAAGCAGTTCAGAAACACACCACATGCACCTTCCACATAAACATGAATGTATGTGACATTATTATAATAATCCACACATTACTTACCTCCATCAGTGCATTTAAATTCACACAGTCCATCAGATCCTCTAATGAAATCCAGAGCGTTTTTGATGTATTTGAAATATATGTAGTAAGTGTGTATCTTCTGGATTCCATCCTTGATGTTTTCTAAAGCTTTTGTCCAGTCTGAAGTTTTGTGTTCAGACTCCTCCAGTCCTGCACTGGAAGGAAATGTTCCACACAGCAGGAGCAGGAGAGCCGAGACACTGAGCTGCTTCATTTCCACTCACTTTACACTTCCTACATCCCCTCTCACCTGTACGGCGGTTCAACACACCCGCCAGCCAATCACAGCTCAGCACAGCACACCAGCCAATCACAGCTCAGCACAGCACACCAGCCAATCACAGCTCAGCACAGCACACCAGCCAATCACAGCTCAGCACAGCACACCAGCCAAACACAGCTTAGCGCACGCCCTGGAATTTTAATTCCTTTCATCTTTAGCTAGTAGGAGTTTTAAAATCATTTGAAACCATCCAAATCTTATTGAACTATTGAGACCTAATCTTCACAAATTACAACAAATCTTACGTAACGCACCTTTAACTTCATGTTTGTGGAAAAAAACCAGAGCAACTTGCCGTATCATGTCATGTCATGAATGTGAGTAAAACAGTACACAAACAGGATTGAAATGATTTTATTTGAGGTAAAAAATAATTCCCCATACACCACAACTGCATGATGGAGAATCCTCTACCTCATTAATAATTAATAAATAAAGTGCAGTTCGTCTCTCAAATCAAGCAGGCAGTTTTCTTCATTCAAAGACTGTTACAGTTTACACCATTCCATATAAAACCCGGTAGTCTCTTTACAGAAAGGAAAATAAATGACTAAAACATGTATTTGACTGCACAGACTGCTTCAGCGAGAATTCATAGTAAAACTAACAGTGTGTGTAAACACAGCGCTACTCAGGGGCACCAGCGGGAATTCTGGGAAATTATTTTCATCCTCAGGATTCATTTGTGTTCCCGAGTCCCTCTGTGTGTTCAGAGCTCTTCATCATCATCATCATCACCACTTTCCCCCAGCGGTGCGGTTTACAACCATTCACTAACACTCGTGTGCACTGTGGAGTTTAGTGTCAAAAGTAATGAAACATGAAATGTAAATCCAAACAACCAACAATTCTAATTTAGGTTTTTACACTGTTTACTGTGCGATTCACATGCTCATGATGTTCTAAGAGCACAACATTAGAGGAAGGGGGGGGGGGGACTAAGAGCCCAACAAGAGGGGCAGGAACTAAGAGCCCAACATTAGAGAAAAGAAGGGGAGGGACTAAGAGCCCAACATTAGAGAAAAGAAGGGGAGGGACTAAGAGCCCAACATTAGAGGAAAGAAGGGGAGGGACTAAGAGCCCAACATTAGAGAAAAGAAGGGGAGGGACTAAGAGCACAACATTAGAGAAAAGAAGGGGAGGGACTAAGAGCCCAACAAGAGGGGGAGGGACTAAGAGCCCAACATTAGAGAAAAGAAGGGGAGGGACTAAGAGCCCAACAAGAGGGGGAGGGACTAAGAGTCCAACATTAGAGGAAAAGAGGGGGAGGGACTAAGAGCCCAACAAGAGGGGGAGGGACTAAGAGCCCAACATTAGAGGGAAGAGGGGGAGGGACTAAGAGCACAACATTAGAGTGAAGAGTGGGCGGGACTAAAAGCCCAACATTAGAGGAAAAGAGGGGGAGGGACTAAGAGCCCAACATTAGAGGAAAAGAGGGGGAGGGACTAAGAGCCCAACATTAGAGGAAAAGAGGGGGAGGGACTAAGAGCCCAACATTAGAGGAAAAGAGGGGGAGGGACTAAAAGCACAACATTAGAGAAAAAGAGGGGGAGGGACTAAGAGCACAACATTAGAGTGAAGAGTGGGCGGGACTAAATGCCCAACATTAGAGACAAAGAGGGGGAGGGACTAAGAGCCCAACATTAGAGGAAAAGAGGGGGAGGGACTAAGAGCCCAACATTAGAGGAAAAGAGGGGGAGGGACTAAGAGCCCAACATTAGAGGAAAAGGGGCAGGGCTGAAACAAAAAGTGAAAATAAGATGTAAAGTACAAAGGAAAACGTGTGTTCACATCTGATTATTTCTGACATCCATAACTCCATAATGCACTGAACAAACACAAAACAAGTGCATAGTGAACTTTTCTCATTCCTGAGACACATTTAAGCCTGATTAAAAAAACAACAACTTTCTAACAGTCACAGTAAAGAAATTTAAAAATCTTGTCGAGTTTGGGATATGATATGATATCAGGTTTCCAAAAAAAATAAATTAAAAAAATGACACTTTAAAAAATAAACATTCTCCAGTGCCTAATATTTTCAGCAATGAAAACCACTGACAAACATTTCTCTTCTGTCTCTTCAGAGAAAAACCTCACGAGTTACCATTTACAGAAAAGAGCCCCAGCTGAGCAGCTCTGATTTTGATTGGGGACAGAACTAATTTCAGGGCCAGAAAAAATGTAACCGTAAAAAGCAAGGTGCACTGCATAGCGATATTATAAACCACAGTTTTTCAAAGTATCTTTTATATTATTAGATTATTACAGGTTTTGAAACATCACGCACGGCACCTTTAAAATGACGGAAACATTAAACTGCGCAGTGTTGCAGACATCGAGGACGGAGTTTTGACTCTTCAGACGTTCAGACAGTTTCGGAGCCCAAGCACAGCTGTTCACAGGTCAATCTTCTCCTCATAGTGGCAGATACATGCAGCTCTCTGGCTGTCCAGGTAGGGTTTACAGCCCAGGTGCATGACGGCGTCGAAAAGCAGAGTCACTGCCGATTCACACGCTGATGCAGAGAGAAACAACAGGGTGAAAAAGTCACAGTGATAAATAATAAATAATATGTACATTTTTGGCATAAAACACTTTGGAGCTGACTCGTTGGAACTGATTCTGTGGAAGGTCTCTCAATTCCAAAGTCTGAAATCAGAGATTTGACTCAACATTAGATAACTTTCATTAGAGATCTGCACTGTAGCTCAGTAGAGTAATGGAAGCTTTATGGCCACCAGTTCAGCATGATGCTCTAAATCTGCATGATACTCTGTAGAGTAGACTCTATAGAACTGACTCCATGGAATGGACTCTTTGGAACTGACTCTCAAGTAGGCTATTTGAAAGCGATTTGTTGGAACAGACTCCCTGGAACAGACTCCCTGGAACAGACTCTTAAGTAGACTCTTTGACACTGATTTGTTGGAACTGACTCCCTGGAACTGACTCTTTACAATAGACTCTTTGAAGTAGACTCTATAGAACAGACTCCTTGGAACAGACTCCTTGGAACAGAGTCTTAAGTAGAGTCTTTGAAACAGATTTGTTGGAACTGACTCCCTGGAACTGACTCCCTGGAACTGACTCCCTGGAACTGACTCCCTGGAACTGACTCCCTGGAACTGACTCCCTGGATCTGACTCCCTGGATCTGACTCTTTAGAGTAGACTCTTTGGAACTGACTCCATGGAATAGACTCCATGGAACAGACTCGTTTGGAACAGACTCGTTTTGGAACAGACTCGTTTTGGAACAGACTCGTTTTGGAACAGACTCGTTTTGGAACAGACTCTTTGAAGTAGACTCCTTGGAACAGACTCCTTGGAACAGACTCCTTGGAACAGACTCCTTGGAACAGAGTCTCAAGTAGAGTCTTTGAAACAGATTTGTTGGAACTGACTCCCTGGAACTGACTCTTTAGAGTAGACTCTTTGGAACTGACTCCATGGAATAGACTCTTTTTGGAACAGACTCTTTACAATAGACTCTTTGAAGTAGACTCCTTGGAACAGAGTCCTTGGAACAGACTCCTTGGAACAGACTCCTTGGAACAGACTCCTTGGAACAGACTCCTTGGAACAGAGTCTCAAGTGGAGTCTTTGAAACAGATTTGTTGGAACTGACTCCCTGGAACTGACTCCCTGGAACAGACTCTTAAGTAGACTCTTTGACACTGATTTGTTGGAACTGACTCCCTGGAACTGACTCTTTACAATAGACTCTTTGAAGTAGACTCTATAGAACAGACTCCTTGGAACAGACTCCTTGGAACAGACTCCTTGGAACAGAGTCTTAAGTAGAGTCTTTGGAACTGACTCCCTGGAACTGACTCCCTGGAACTGACTCCCTGGAACTGACTCCCTGGATCTGACTCCCTGGATCTGACTCCCTGGATCTGACTCCCTGGAACTGACTCCCTGGAACTGACTCCCTGGAACTGACTCCCTGGAACTGACTCCCTGGATCTGACTCCCTGGATCTGACTCCCTGGATCTGACTCTTTAGAGTAGACTCTTTGGAACTGACTCCATGGAATAGACTCCATGGAACAGACTCGTTTGGAACAGACTCGTTTTGGAACAGACTCGTTTTGGAACAGACTCTTTGAAGTAGACTCCTTGGAACAGACTCCTTGGAACAGACTCCTTGGAACAGAGTCTCAAGTAGAGTCTTTGAAACAGATTTGTTGGAACTGACTCCCTGGAACTGACTCTTTAGAGTAGACTCTTTGGAACTGACTCCATGGAATAGACTCCATGGAACAGACTCGTTTGGAACAGACTCGTTTTGGAACAGACTTGTTTTGGAACAGACTCTTTGAAGTAGACTCCTTGGAACAGACTCCTTGGAACAGACTCCTTGGAACAGAGTCTCAAGTAGAGTCTTTGAAACAGATTTGTTGGAACTGACTCCCTGGAACTGACTCTTTAGAGTAGACTCTTTGGAACTGACTCCATGGAATAGACTCCATGGAACAGACTCGTTTGGAACAGACTCGTTTTGGAACAGACTCGTTTTGGAACAGACTCGTTTTGGAACAGACTCTTTGAAGTAGACTCCTTGGAACAGACTCCTTGGAACAGACTCCTTGGAACAGAGTCTCAAGTAGAGTCTTTGAAACAGATTTGTTGGAACTGACTCCCTGGAACAGAGTCTTAAGTGGAGTCTTTGAAACAGATTTGTTGGAACTGACTCCCTGGAACTGACTCCCTGGAACTGACTCCCTGGAACTGACTCTTTAGAGTAGGCTCTTTGGAACTGATTCCTTGGAATAGACTCTTTTTGGAACAGAATCTTTACAATAGACTCTTTGAAGTAGACTCATTTTGGAACTGACTCTTTTTGGAACTGACCCTTTGGAAGGTCTCTCATTTAGAAAGCCTGAAATCACAGATTCGATGCAACATTAGATACCTGTCATTAGAGATCTGTGCTGTAGCTCAGTAGAGTAATGGAAGCTTTAAGGCCACCAGTTCAGCATGATGCTCTAAATCTGCACGGGTAATTAATTTGTCTCATTAATCGGCTTCATGGAGGTGTTCAGTCTCTCAAACAGCTGATGTAGTGTCTGACTCTATATGACCTGACACAGTCAGTACTCAGTCCAAATCATCATCTTCTTAATCTGAGAAGTTTCGTTAGTCTCTTCACCAAAAAATACACAAGATCGTACCCACTGGGAAGAGTCCGGAAACACATAGGAAGTTTACCTTGTACACTCTGGTCCAGTCCCAGTGTGACCTGTACATGCCTGCATATGGTCTCCAGGCAAACCTGGAACTCATCATCACAGTCGTGTTTCTCTCGTCCACACGTGTCATAGCAGCGGTCGTGCTGATTACAGCATTTAGTCATAGACGGAATCCCGATATCAAACTGAAGACGAGAGGAGAGAGGAAAAACGTATTGCCTTTGTGTGAAGACAGAGTACAGCCACTGAATCTACACACTGTTCTGTAAGGAATAAAACACTTGCTGTTACAGGAAAAGAATTAACAACAGGGTGATGTGGAGTGGAGTTCCCAGGTGTTTTATTCCTCTACAACACAGCAATTTGCCAATGATTAAAAGATTTTAATGTATTGAATGACCTGTTATATACTTTTATCCAGTTATAGTTACACTGAAAGTTGTGGAACATCAGCAAAACAATGCAGTCCCTGCTCTCACTTACATTATAGCCGCTAGAAACAATCGTTCCCTCACCAGCCCTCTCTTTATTCTCTCTCTTAAAGTTACTTTACAAAATGCAAAGCGTAAACACCTCTGACCTGACGATGTCAGAAAACTTAAAGTTACAGCTTTACCTCTTACTGTTAAAAACCGCTGACACTGGAGACTCCTTACTTTAAGAAAACTTCAGCATATCAGTGATTTTTTAAATCTGTTTATTATCAGTGGAGCGTCTGCTGCACAAGGCCCTGTGAACGAGCCGTTACTATAGAACCGATACCGTATTAGAAGGAGCGCATTAATATAAACCTGCGCTACTGTCAGAGCTGCTGTGAGAGAAAACTAATCACCTTCTGACCAATCACCATCCAGAACTCAGCAGCGCTGTGGTATGAAAATGAATAACACTATCAAGCACATCATTCGAAATATTTCAGAGACACTGTAACCATGTAATCGTGGGTTAATCGGGTTTATTATTATTATTATTATTTTAGAACGCATACACTCACTTGCTGAAAAAGCAAAACACTATGATGTAGCAACATTATCAAAATCTTATCCAAACTCACATGAAATCCAAACAGCGGAGAGCCGCATCCGTTGGGCGGCGAGTGTTTGTAATGAGGTCTGGGAATGGGTTTGTATCCTGTGGAAGAACAATGCACATCACACACACACACACACACACACACACACACACACCCCTGTATGTCAGGGTCACTGCTGCAGAAGCTGCGCCAATGTATGGGATAGAGAGGTGCCAATACTTTGTCAGTAATTATACACATACATACAAAGTGTCCTGAATGATAGATGATAAACTGTCCAGTGATTTAATACTTACACACACACACACACACACACACACACACACACACACACACACACACACACACACACACACCTCACCCACCATCAGAGCATTTAAACTGACACAGTCCATCAGATCCTCCGATTAAATCCAGAGCGTAGTTCAGGTATGTGTCTATCTTGTGAATTCCGTTCCGGATGGTTTTTAAAGTCTTCCTCCAGTCTGGTGTCTCGAACTCCTCCAGTCCTGCACTGGACAGAAATGTCCCACACAGCAGGAGCAGGAGCAGGACAGCTGCTGGGACACTGAGCTGCTGCATTCTCCGCTCACTCCCTCTCGTTATTATTACTCGTTAAAGATTTTGGAATTAGTGAGAGGCATTAAAGACGCCAGATGAGCGCGGTGAGTCATCTTTTACTCCATCTGAGCGCACAAGCAGTCAAAGTCCGGCCGCCACCGATGACACACCGAGGCAGCCCATCCACTTCCGGGTCTCATTCGGTAAACAAGCCTGAGCGGTCGCGTTCCGGATGACGCAACCGCGTTCTACAACACAAGCGCGCGATCTTATGTGCACGTTTGAATGTAATCAGAAACGCAACGTTTAACCTACTGATATGCGACTCGCAAGGGAATCATTTAAGTCAGCGTACCGACTCAAAGATTCATTCATTCATCCAACTCTGCAGATAAGGATTCAGTCATTCGCGCCTTGTAGAATAAACCCGTGGGCGTCTCAAATGATACAGTTCCCTGAACAGCAAGGACAATTCTATTGTTTTCGCTATACACTGAAGACATTTGGGTTTAAGATGAAAAGGGCAGGGTGATTTAACGGGTAGCACGTTTGCCTAGGCTGACTGTCATTTCCAAATTGTCTGTAGTGTGAGATAGTGCTCCACCTTGTTCCCTGGGTCAGGCTCCAGGCTCCCTGTGACCCTGTGTATGATAAGCGATACTGAAAATGGATGAACAGATGTCTACCTTTGGTTTGAGCCCTAGGTTTCAGCTGTGAAAGACTACGTTTGTTGTTAAAAAGGATAAACCAATATGGAAACCAGAGAGCTGTCTCTGGGAGAAAAGACTGAGTTTCTGTGTTTAACTAATGCCCCATTTTTTACATATGAAACAACACAATTCTTGCATTGCTGTTTTTTAGTGTTAGCACAGCTCTGGAACTTGCTACCAAGCGTTTCACTACAATAACTAAACTGCGAACAGATACTTGTGTGTGACAAATAAAACTTGAAACGTCTTCAGCAGTCTGAGTAACGGATCGTGTAGTTCCGGCCAATCAAGGACGGGTTCTGGCCATCCTGGGGCTGTTAGTCATCAGGACTGTATCTACACATCAGTATTAACTATGGAAACATTAAAAAAAGACAAAAAAAAAGTGCACTACGTAAAACTAATCCAGTCTGAATAGGACTTTACTTAAAAAAAAAAAAATCAAACATTAAAATTTGTTAGGCGATTGTTCGCTCGCTAATTGAACCAGCAGGGTTTGGCAAGAAGCTATGTATGTTTTTCGTTTTAATATACAGTTTTATGATGAAGACAGAGACAGAGCTGGAGTTGAAACGCTCGACAGCTAGCGTCAGTTCCGTTCGTCATCTGTTTCGAGCCCCGCCCCGTCTTTTTACCGATTAGTGTGAACGCACTACAGAAATTCAGCTTCAGAGACAGTGAGTACTCATCACTATCCAGTCAGTCAGTAATAATTTAAACTTTATTCAAATGATTAGTCGAGCAATGAGGAAGAATTTCCACTTAAATAGCTTCAAACGTTCAGAAATAAAATGTACAACGACGACGTGGATTAAAATGGCTCAGGGGTCCATCCAGCAGAACCGTGACTTCAGGGGGAAACTCAGCTCAAACCGCTTCCTGTCGGCACCGTTCATGATCGTGGAGCTTCGGCGTGGACTAGAGGAGGAGCTAAAAGTGTTTTCTTCAAGTTTACAACACAGTATAGCTGCTGCTTGCTGCTAAGGATTGTGGGAGATGAGCTACGCCTCCCTGATGAGCTTCAGAAGATCTAACGTGAGGTCAGGAGCGTGAAGGAAGAGGCAGCAGACAGGAGGAATGTTAGGGATTCGGTCCGTCATCCTTCAGTGTTCAAATTCTTCGGAGGTAAAATGGCGTCAGGAAAATCAGCCATGTGCAGTGAAGAGTTATGATGATGATAAACAGTTTCAAAGTAAAAGAGCTCTCACAGTACATTAGACTTTAATATTTTAGTACTTTTTCTCTCCTAACGTCCTGATTTCTTTCCTTAAAAAACATTTACATCTGTGACATATACATATATATTCTGTGATATCTATGTGCCAAGAGTCCGTGCAGAGCGAGGCTCATCCACCGCGAAAGAGCTCATTTAGTCTGTCCAGCTCTTTACAGTTGTCCATGGTCATGAGCTCGGCCTTCCTACGCAGACGCTCGTCTCTGTACACTTTAGCGGCGTACAGCAGGTCTGTTTCTGTAAGACACACACACACACACACACACACACACACACACACACACACACACAGCAGGAGAGAAGTTTATAAGCCAAGTCATAAACAACTGTTCAGTGCTGTTGAATTCTGGACTGTGATTGGTCAGAAAGTGTTCATTCATTTTCTATAAACAGCAGCTCTGACAGTAGTGCAGGATCATATTTAATACGTTAGCGTTTCTATAGCAACAGCTCATTCACGATGGACACCAAAACAGTGTAATCATGGATGTGTGAGGAAACGTACTCGTCTGTCGTTCCTTCCAGCAGTTGTTGCGCACGTTAGACACGTAATCGTCCTCCACGCTCTTCTCAATCTTCTGCAGCGCCGAGCCCTTAAACTCCGATTTGAAGTCTCGGGTGACGTAATAATCCACGTGCAGGTTCTCCGTCTGTCTCTTTAATGTCTGACCTGTCGATCTACACACACACACACACACACACACACACACACACAATACGAAATATTATTTATTACATTACGGATGATTACATTTTTGCATCCTCTGACTGCAGTTCGGCGTTTTCCTCCGTGTTGAACCGCTCATGAAGTGCCATGATTAGTGAACACTTGGGGACGGGCTGTTATAAGAAAATCAACTTCAGGGTGTTAACAGCCCACTCCAGCACTGATTATTCTCCCTATAGCAGCACACTCGAGTGTATTATTCCTTTCATATAAATATACACTGATACTGGTAAATGTATATACACAGGTTATAATACGTCATTTACGCCGATCAGGCATAACATTAAAACCTCCTGCCTGTACGTCCCCCTCCCCTTGTGCCACCAAAACAGCTCGGACCCGTCGAGGCACGGACTCCACAAGACCTCTGAAGGTGTGCTGTGGTTATCTGGCACCAAGACGTTACTAGAAGACCCTTTAAATCCTATAAGTTGTGAGGTGGGGTCTCTGTGGATCGGACTTGTTTGTCCGGAACGTCCCACAGACGCTGGATCGGAATGAGATCTGGGGAATTTGGAGGCCGAGGCAACACCCTGACCTCTCTGTCATGTTCCTCAAAGCGTTCCGGAACATTTTTGCAGTGTTTCAGGGAACATTATCCTGCTGAAACAGACTGCTGTCATTAGGGAACACCGCTACCATGGAGGGGTGAACTTGGTCTCCAATAATGTTTAGGTAGGTAAAAAGGCGTTCAGATCCTTACGCTTGCCCATTTTTCCTGCTTCCAACACATTAACTTCGGGAACTGACTGTTCACGTGCTGCCTAATAAATACATCCCACCCCTCAACAGGTGCCGCTGTAACCAGATAATCAGCGTTATCCACGTCACCTGTCGGTGGTTTTAATGGTATGGCTGATCGGTGTACGTGTCATTCAGCGTCTTAAGGAAAGAAAGACAGAATAAAAGAAGAGCAAACGGACGTACGGTCTGGAGTAGAGGCTGTACGGAGGAGTGGAAACCATCAGCTGACTGAGAATAGACACCAGGATCAACACCACGATCGGCATCAGCTGAATAAACATGGAGAAGCCTCCCTAAGTGTGTGTGAGAGAGAGAGAGAGAGAGAGAGAGAGAGAGAGAGAGAGAGAGAGAGAGAGAATCTGATGAATTCAGCATCATGCCAACAATGTGTTGAGCGAAATGTTTTTATCACAACATTTATTCATTCACATGGATTATGACTTAAATAATAAAAACCGACATGGATGAACATAAACAAAAGCTCCACGTACATCTCCTCTCTCTTCCCTCTCCCTCCTCACGTGCTCCGTCTGCTGAGTGTATCGATCCCGGCTGTTAGCAAACGTACTCGCTGAGACACACACACACAGGGCTTATAATACATACAGTATATTTCCATTTTATTACTGACGTCCTGTTTATAAACATCAAATGATAATCTGAATAAATTGGGATTAATATCACATCAGCGTTCTGACTAAACGTGTAGAAGAAGAGGAAAAAAAGACAGAAACGTGTTAACCAGGTCAGCGCGGTCCTTATTCTTTAAATACCCGGCTTTTCCCTCGTGTATGACGCTTTGTATCAGCACCTCCCTCTCGCACTCCAGAATCTTCTATCATGTAAATTAAGCACTCTTTCTATAATCTGTCTTAATCCCACGCGCGCTTCATTACAGCGGGTGTTAAACAGCGCGCTCTGATTGGCTGAAAGCGGTGCGTAAACATGATAAACGGACACATTTCTGCTCGATACGGGGATTTGTGTTTGAACTTTTGAATCATTATTTTAGTTAGCCGTGTTAATCCTTCCAGCTAAGGTGGATTTAGTTACGACAGTTTTAGTCTTTGGGAAGAAGTAAAGGAGAGACGTACAGGCGGGGAAACCGCCTCCGAAGAACATGTTGAAGAGATCCTCGGGCGTGATGTCGGCCTCGAAGCCTCGGTGGAAGTCGAATCCTCCGTGTCCGCCCTGTCCCGGGCTGCTGGGCTCTTCTCCTCCGCTCACATCGTACTGCCTCCTCTTCTCCGCGTTACTCAGCACCGCGTACGCGTTCCCGATCTCTACACAACAACGAGGCAGGGGGTAAAAACTTTTACACAACAATAACAGCAGCAGCTTGCTTCATTCTTTCCTTCACTGCTTTCATCATTCCTTCTCTCCCTTCATTCCTACAGTAGCTTGAGTACTAAACGTACTAAACACAGTACACACACACACACGTGGAAGAAATGTTTTGGGAACGTGACTGTGAGAGAATCAGGACCAGGATTTACTTTTAAAGGCCTCTGTAGCTCCGGGAGCGTGATTTTTATCCGGGTGAAACTTCAGCGCCAGCTTCCTGTAGGCTTTCTTCAGCTCCTCCTCGTTAACGTCCTTACTGACACCCAGAACCTCGTAGTAGTCTTTACACCTCTTTATCCTGCACGCGCACGCACACACACACACACGGTAAATAAACAAGACAAACTTGAAGAAACACTGGCTGTGTTTACATGCAAAAACTTTCACCAACCCATATGAAATCATCCCGACTGAAGATTCGTTTACTCCAAGCGTTACCATAACAACGAGCAGCAACCGAGTCTGCTTTTTATGTTTTTTTTGATGAGAGAGAGAGCGCGCCACATTAAAACCTCCAGAGAGTAAATTAGAGAGATCAAATGCAATATACACGGCATGTTGCGTGAACAGGAGTTTCTCAGAGACCGCACACCAGGGGAGGAGGGCGGGGAAGGAGGGGGTCCTGAGAATGTAAATACGCCTGCTAATTACCGGCTAAACTAACACCCCTAACTCGCCAAACCATTCAGATATACTAATGCTCGGAGTTTCCAATCTACGTCTGGAATATAAACAAAGAAATCTCCACTTCATTTTGGAATTCCTACTTGGAAAGTTGGGATTTCGGGACAGATTTGGTTAGATTTGTTCCACTGACCGGACAGTTTTAAATGCTTCAGGAACATTAAAGACAACTCGTACTGATAACAGTCCCTGGCTGACGTCTTGTTAACAAAACACAAGGCTTCAGTGAGCGTACGTGTTTTCCCCAACTTTCTAGCTCGAACACACCAAGGCTGAAAAAAAATAACAATTCCGAGCTCCGACTACAGAATCCCCAGTCAGGTCAAACGCAACATAAGCCACCTGAGGAGAGGTTTAGATTAGAGGTTTGCTGCAGATCTGTTCAATAGAGATTCATTATCGAATCATTACAGATTAGGTAAAGATTCCTTAGAGATTCGTTAAGAGATTTGAAATAGATTCAGTACAGACTCAGAGATTCATTATCGAATCATTATAGATTAGGTAAAGATTCCGGTAGAGATTTGCTGGAGATTAAAGTTTTAATAGAGATTCGTTAACGATTTAAAACAGATTTGATATAGATTTGTTACAGAGTCATTAGAGACTCATTACCGATTAGGTGAAGATTCATTAGAGATTCAGTACACATTTATTAGAGATTCGTGAAGGATTTGTTAGAGATTTGGTACAGAATCCTCAGAGACTCATTAGTGAATCATTATAGATTAGATGAAGATTGTTTTGTTAAAGATTCTTTAGAGAATTGATAAAGATTTGGTAGAAATTGGTACAAGATTCAAAAGAGATCTGAATGCGATTCATTACTGTTTCATTTTAGATTAGTTAAAGATTCATTAGAGAGTCGATACAGTTTTGCTACAGATTCATTAAAGACTCATTATAGATTAGAGGTTTGCTCCAGATTTGTTCAATACACATTCATTATTGAAGCGTTACAGATTAGGTAAGGATTCATTAGAGAGTCAATGGAGATTCAGTAAAGTTTAATTAGAGAGTCGTTAAGGAGTTGTTAGAGATTTGGTGCAGATTCATTAGAGACTCATTTCCGAATCATTACAGATTAGGTTACAGATTCGATAAGGTTTTGTTAGAGATTCATTAGAGATTTGATGGAGGTTTGTAAGGAATTCGTTACAGATTAGGTTTTGTTAGAAACTCGTTAGAATTATGATGGACTTGTTACAGCTTCATCAAGGATTCATTTGAGATTTGACTCAGAGTCATGAGATATTAGTTAGATTACAATTTTGTCAGAGATTGATTAGAGATATGGCATCGATTTGGTCCCGAGTCATTAAAGATTCGATCAACATACGCTAGAGGATCATTAACAGTTATGTCCCTAGATTATTTAGAGATTAGTTACAGAAAAACTGCAGATTATTTAGATTAGATTCGTTAGAGATTCATTATAGATAAGCTACAGATTCACTTTTCTGACTCGCTCAGACCGGTTTAATAAAATATAACCCTAGATTTAGATTTGCTCACATCATACAGAGTCGTTAAAGCTGTAACGTACGTTTATCCTTTTGCATAAAAAAAAATAAATCTGAATAACATGTTTATAATTATATACGATTGTGTGAGTTCTGTTCAGGTCCTATAACGAATCCAACACCTCCTCCGTGACTAATACACTGATGATTAAGTGTGTTCGTGTTAGAGAGAGGAATAAACTGGTCAAGTGTGTGTTGGTCTGATTCCTGTAGGTTTTTAATAAACGATTCACTCGAGCGAGCAGCAGGAATAAAGTACTGTGTTTTTATTTTTTTCAGACTTCTGCATAAATCTTTTGCAAAGCTGTTTTATTTTTGCTTATAGAATGGACTAAATGATGGTGTGTTGGTACAACACACACACACACACACACACACCATGCTTAGTAAAAACATGTCAGGCGAAACAAGGGGAAGTCATGGTCCCGTGAATCTGAGTCTCAGCTCTCACCACAATAGCTCAATATCTCCACAGGGACGTCGAGCTCACACACACACACACACACACACACACACACACAGGTCAAAGAGTGTGTGATGCAACACGGTGTAACAGCCAAACTCCAGGATGAATCATTGGAAAGCCGTGATCTACAAAGTTAAGCGTCTGAAACGAACGTGTGCTGTCGCAATAGTGCACTACATAGGGTATATAAGTAAAGCAATAGTGTTACACCCTATAAAGTGCGTATAAATAGTGAAGGGGACTCGACAGGGCTTTTAAAGAATAATAATGATGGCACGGATGATGGGTCATGGTAGATCGTACTGATATTCCGGGGGGGTTCAAATTGTGATCTCTGCTAATAAAACAACAGTTTAATTCAATTGTGCCCTGTTCTGAGAGCAAATGTTCACTGTAACATCAGTGTGTGTTGAGTGTTAGAGTATTAGAATAGACACTATAAGCCATGGTTCATCATCATCATGCATGCCTACTTCTTAATCAAGCACACCCGAGTCACCTGGTTTCTCTCTTCTCCTGTGTGTATCAGGTGTCCCGTGTCGTGTAGTGTGAACGTTACATCACAAGAGCTTTCCATAATTTATATCCGAGCGTAGCACGAGACACGGCTACAGCGTGGAGAGAAGGCAATTATTCACCGAGTTAGCCGTTCCTCACCACCGAGCTACAGTTACTGCTCAAATTCGAGGTCACTGTGGGCATCCTGGTAGAAATATATATAAATAACCCAGACTGTGGAATATACCTTAATGTCTACTGTAAAAGGCTTGAAATTCAGAGATAACACACACACACACACACACACACACACACACACACACACACACACAGAGAGGACTGATTGGGTGAACTCTGACCTCTGCACTCCTTCCACTTGCTCCTTGTTGAAGTTCTTGGGCAGGTCGCTGTTTGCCGATTCCTGGTTGTGTTGTGGTGGAGGCGTCGCCGTCGACTCAGTGCCGTTCGCGGACTTCCTGTGGTACGCTCCTCCATTACCCGCCGAACTGCCGTTCTTCAACAACGCCTCCAACAACACTGCGTTAAGAGGAAACGGATTACAGCTGAGAAAAAAATATCAGGAGAAAGTCCTGTTCAGTCTTAAGATCAAATCTGTTCAGATGACACACCGCAGTCATGTGACTCTTCGGATCTCGTGGCTTTTCCATTAATGATATTTTCTTCAATCGTTAGAATTTGTTTGGAGGAAGCCTGGCGCCTCAAACGAACAATTTCCTTACAAAAAAAAACTAAACAAAAGTGCTTTTTCTGGGCATTTTCACATCTCTTATTCTAAATTTGAACAGAGTCGAATTGATTCTTGAATCAGGGTCAAATCGATTCTTTTGATTCGTTTGCTGTTTGGTTTCATGCTACACATAATTTCCGAACAACAAAGCAAAAATGATGTTGTCTGACAGGCATATAGGGCTGAAAACATCCTAATCACGGAAGGAATAAATGATTAGATAATCATACGCTTTGTATGTCGCATCCAGCGTTTATTTCCTCTTTTGCTTCGTCCAAATCTCAAGATTTGCTTTGGTTCAACTCCTCTGACCTGAAGATGTCGGAAAAGTAACAAAGGGACGTGGTTGGCGTGTTTACATAGATGACGCTCAGCAGGTCGGCATATTTACTCACGTGAATGAGGCATTGTATAATTAAATACGCATGCGTTTGCGTACTTCGTAAAAATGATGTTTACAGGTTTAAAGGCTTATCATAAAATCTAATATAAACGCAACCATTATAAACATTTTCAGGAATGCAGATGTGAGATTTTAAATATTTTTTTTCCCTTTTGACCACAAATCACAAATGTCCTCCTGCTAACACATGGGGTCAGAGCGGTCCAATTAAAAGGCACTGAATGAAATTAATCAACGCAACAATCAAATATCGATTACTACCGAAACAGGACAGACAACTGGTGAGTAAAAACTAATTCAGACTTCTAAACTGGTGTGTAAATTATTTAACAGGCTAGCAAGGGGACTAGAACTCTAATACTTTTAAAATAGTGCTTCTCTACATCGTCATCGTTCAAGAATTAACGGTAAGTCAAACCCAGATTCTGAACAGTCACATATCGATCCCAGGAAACTAAACAGTATCGGATCGGAGCATATTCAGTGGGATCATCAAATATCGAATCATTGCCTTAGAAATCGGGGCGGTGGTAGCTCAGTGGTTAAGACGTTAGACTACGGATCAAATCCCAGCACCCGCTGGACCCTTCAGCAAAGCCCTCGACCCTCAACCGCCCAGCTGTATTAATGAGATAAATATAAGTCACTCTGGATAAGGGCATCTGCCCAATGCCATAAATGAATCAAATTTGAATCACTGCCTTATGAAACAAAACTGTATTGCATGAGATTGAGGGAATCATCTAATATCAAATCACTGCCTCATGAATCAAAACTGAATCGTATCATATGAGATTCAGGGAATCATCTAATATCCGCCTTATGAATCCAAACTGAATTGTATCATTGGAGATTTAAGGGTATCGTCAAATATGAATCGAAACGAAGTGTATTGTATCGTTATGGATAGAAACTGATTGGCACTGTACGACATCAGAATCAGTTGAATTGTCAAATACTGACTTGTTGCTTTATGAATTAAAGTTGTATGGTGTGAAAGCCTGAGGGTTACATGCCGGTAGACCATACTCGAGTGTATTTAGTCCACTGTATGAGGTTTGGAAACCCTTCAGATCTCCAGCTCTGTGCAGTAAACAGTGTCTACACTACAGCAGGTGAGAGGTCATCGACGCAGGAAGTTCATAATGACATTTCCTCCTTAACCAGCATCACACAGCAGAATCTGAGGTATAAACAGAGCTGCTCGGGCCGTGTGTGTCTCTGTGTGTGTCTCTGTGTGTGTCTCTGTGTGTGTCTCTGTGTGTGTCTCTGTGTGTGTTAGAGAGAGAGAGCGCTGTGGAGAGTGTAGATTAGCTAAAGCACCGTCTGTTCATCCTCCATTACAGGATTGTGGTCAAACCTGCTGCTGAAATCTCTCTCTTCTCACCCTCCTGCCTTTTTCATTTACTCAAGTATTTTAGGGGGAAAACGAAAAGTCAAACTAGAAAAGAAACCAGAGATAAAACGAACGAACGAACTAAATAAATAAATAAATGTAAAAATGGTTGCTGCTGAAGCTCAGAGCTGTAGTGCTGTGGAAACGTCACGTGTTCTGGAGATCTGGACGAACAAAAAGAGAAAATAAATACCGGATGAGACAAACTAGTTATTTACATAATAATCTAATCCAGGGATTCCCAGTCTAGGGGTCACGACCCCGTGTAGGGTCACTTGATTTACAGATTGGGTCACGAGAGAAACTCCTTGTTTGTTATAACTCTTTTATTTTTTATTTTACAGATTAATATGAGAAATATCAAATATAGATTCTCTGTGTTCGTATTATTAAAAACGTTTCCGCGAGTCACATTCAGACGAGCGGAGTTTAAATGAACAGTGCGCGGGATATTTTAGTCTTTTCACTCTCCTGACACAAATCCGGACAAATCTCCCCGTCCGTCATCTTCCTTCGTTAATCAAACTGGCGCAGAGTCTCAAGTCTCACACTCCTGCACTATTCTAGAGCGTTATTCAGCGCCAACACTCCCCGGGTTTCCTGTTACACTCAGTGTTCGAGCTTTAAACACCTCAAAGATCGCCGTTTTCCATTTGAGACGCGGATCATGACCAGGGCCGTCACAGTACCGAAATTTCAGTAGTCGGTACCAATACCAGTAAAATTCCACGGTACTTGGTACCAAAGCAAAACACAAAAACATGCTAATTAAACAACACGTTATTTTATTAACAAAGTTAAATATCAATATAAAACGTATTTTTTTAAAAATCCCATTCTGTATTCTTCAAGCATATCGTTATTAAAGCTACTAGAGTTATCCAGGCAAGAGTAGAAATGTGTGTCTGGCTGATATTAAAGACAAACCGTGCTAACCACACGTATATTATTTTCCAACACATACATTTCAGATATATCGCTCGTCACAAAGCCTCTGATGTGTAAAATGAGTAAACTCCCATTTATTTTACCCCAATAAAAGTTAAAGCATTAAAAGGTTGATAAGGACTCCTGACCGTATTAGCGTTAAACGCGCGTATGCTAACATTAAGTAAGCAAAAGCGAGGATGTTTTCTTGCAGTGATGCACTCCAATTAAACTGCTACAACAGTCATGATGCAAGCACTTCCAGCATTTTAAACTCAGCTGCTCAAATAAATACCGCGGGTAAGCAGCCGCTCTTCCTGAAAGCACAGTTAATCTATCCGCATGTAAATTTTAAGGGCGTGGCTTTTACACGCTTGGCGGTAACAGCACCGAAAGCAGAAAACGAGCGTCCGAGAGAAATACACGTATTTCGCCTACTATATAGTAGGTGAGCATGCGGTTTCGGACGCAACCATGGTAACCGGCAGAGCTCTTCTTGTTGCATGGTGCACCCATGAAGATTTCCTGACTGACCACCTGTCAGGCAGCACGTCAGTACCGGGTTGACCCGGTACTACCGGTACTTATGAAAATCTGGTACCGCCAACTTTTTTCTTTTTAGTACCGACTTGGTACCGAAGTACCGGTACTTTTGACAAGCCTAATCATGACAGCAGTCACGACGACAGCGTAAAGTTTTAAGAGAGACACGGCGCTCGTCAGTGTGTCTAACGTCGCTGTGCTGAACATTTCACAGTTTGATTAGGAAACCTGATGGACAGGGATGTTTCGCTCTGTTCTACTGAACGTCGCTTTTAACTCTTCAGGAATAGAAACAGCGAGTGTGTGAATAATAACTTCCACTAGACTGCTAAATCAGTGTGAGGGGAAACAATTCCTTTAGTTCTCAGTCACTTACGCTACACCTACGTACGTTGCTGACATCGTAACGTGTCCAGATGTTACAGTCGACCTGTATTAGACATCTGGGATTGACCAACTGTAGCGCAGTCACGGCTCGGGGTCACGGAAAATTCATAAGGTCCGTTTGGGGCTGCTCTGACCGCGTTTCCTGTTCTCGAGTCATTTTTGTGATTTAATAGTTTTGTTTAACGTCTCCATTGCTGTATTTCTGATCAATGAACAATGTTTTCAGTCCTACACAACCCCCGGACGATGTTTTACTGCTTTTCAGATTCTTTCATTAACCTAAATAAATAAATAAATAAATAAATAAATACATACATACATATCGCTCCAGTCGTGACTTGAGTGTGTGAAAGCGTATGAGGTTCATCAGATTTTATACAGTCGCACTATATTCATACTGGATTTCTGTCAAATATATATATTAAAAACATGACTGTTGAAATCTCTAGTTTGGTGTATTATTATTATTATTATTATTATTTAAGTTGATTTTAAAGTGTATCAGTAGCAGTAAAACTTACTCCAGACTGTCAGGTCGGCTTATCGTCACCATCATCATCATATACATTTACATTAATCTACATCTACACTGCACTTCCACTCAGTCTGCGGAAATATTTCCTCATTTACGTTTCTCTTTTGGATCGTCGAGATCGGCTGAACCCGAAGCGACTCACAGCAGGTTTAGAGCGCACGGGTTTAGAGCGCACGGGTTAAGAGCGCACGGGTTTAGAGCGCACGGGTTTAGAGCGCACGGGTTAAGAGGGTACAGGTTTAGAGCGCTCAGGTTAAGAGGGTACAGGTTTAGAGCGCACGGGTTAAGAGCACACGGGTTTAGAGCGCACGGGTTTAGAGCGCACAGGTTTAGAGGGTACAGGTTTAGAGCGCTCGGGTTAAGAGGGTACAGGTTTAGAGCGCTCAGGTTTAGAGGGTACAGATTTAGAGCGCTCAGGTTTAGAGGGTACAGGTTTAGAGCGCTCAGGTTTAGAGGGTACAGGTTTAGAGCGCTCAGGTTTAGAGGGTACAGGTTTAGAGCGCTCAGGTTTAGAGGGTACAGGTTTAGAGCGCTCAGGTTTAGAGGGTACGGGTTTAGAGGGTACGGGTTTAGAGGGTACAGGTTTAGAGCGCTCAGGTTTAGAGGGTACAGATTTAGAGCGCTCAGGTTTAGAGGGTACGGGTTTAGAGCGCTCAGGTTTAGAGGGTACAGGTTTAGAGCGCTCAGGTTTAGAGGGTACAGGTTTAGAGCGCTCGGGTTAAGAGGGTACAGGTTTAGAGCACTCAGGTTTAGAGGGTACAGGTTTAGAGCACTCAGGTTTAGAGGGTACAGGTTTAGAGCGCTCAGGTTTAGAGCGCTCAGGTTTAGAGCGCTCAGGTTTAGAGGGTACAGGTTAAGAGCGCACAGGTTAAGAGGGTACAGGTTAAGAGCGCACAGGTTAAGAGGGTACAGGTTTAGAGCACACAGGTTTAGAGGGTACAGGTTTAGAGCGCACAGGTTTAGAGCGCTCAGGTTTAGAGCGTTCAGGTTTAGAGCGTTCAGGTTTAGAGCGCTCAGGTTAAGAGGGTACAGGTTTAGAGCGCACAGGTTTAGAGCGCACAGGTTTAGAAGGTACAGGTTTAGAAGGTACAGGTTTAGAGCGCACAGGTTTAGAGCGCACAGGTTTAGAAGGTACAGGTTTAGAGCGCACAGGTTTAGAGGGTACAGGTTTAGAGCGCACAGGTTTAGAGGGTACAGGTTTAGAGCGCACAGGTTTAGAGCGCACAGGTTTAGAAGGTACAGGTTTAGAAGGTACAGGTTTAGAGCGCACAGGTTTAGAAGGTACAGGTTTAGAGCGCACAGGTTTAGAAGGTACAGGTTAAGAGCGTACAGGTTTAGAGCGCTCAGGTTTAGAGCACACGGGTTAAGAGGGTACAGGTTTAGAGTGTACAGGTTTAGAGCGTACAGGTTTAGAGTGTACAGGTTTAGAGCGTACAGGTTTAGAGCGCTCAGGTTAAGAGGGTATGGGTTTAGAGCGCACGGGTTTAGAGCGCTCGGGTTTAGAGCGCACAGGTTTAGAGCGCTCAGGTTTAGAGCGCACAGGTTAAGAGCGCACAGGTTTAGAGGGTACAGGTTTAGAGCGCTCAGGTTTAGAGCGCTCAGGTTTAGAAGGTACAGGTTTAGAGCGCTCAGGTTAAGAGCGTTCAGGTTAAGAGCGCTCAGGTTTAGAGCGCACAGGTTTAGAAGGTACAGGTTTAGAAGGTACAGGTTTAGAAGGTACAGGTTTAGAGCGCACAGGTTTAGAGCGCACAGGTTTAGAGCGCACAGGTTTAGAAGGTACAGGTTAAGAGCGTACAGGTTTAGAGCGCTCAGGTTTAGAGCACACGGGTTAAGAGGGTACAGGTTTAGAGTGTACAGGTTTAGAGCGTACAGGTTTAGAGCGTACAGGTTTAGAGCGCTCAGGTTAAGAGGGTATGGGTTTAGAGCGCACGGGTTTAGAGCGCTCGGGTTTAGAGCGCACAGGTTTAGAGCGCTCAGGTTTAGAGGGTACAGGTTTAGAGCGTTCAGGTTTAGAGCGCTCAGGTTTAGAAGGTACAGGTTTAGAGCGCTCAGGTTAAGAGCGTTCAGGTTAAGAGCGCTCAGGTTTAGAGCGTTCAGGTTTAGAAGGTACAGGTTTAGAGCGCTCAGGTTTAGAGCGCTCAGGTTTAGAGCGCACAGGTTTAGAGCGCACAGGTTTAGAGCGTACAGGTTTAGAGCGTACAGGTTTAGAGCGTACAGGTATAGAGCGTACAGGTATAGAGCGTACAGGTTTAGAGCGTACAGGTTTAGAGCGTACAGGTATAGAGCGTACAGGTATAGAGCGTACAGGTTTAGAGCGTACAGGTTTAGAGCGTACAGGTATAGAGCGCTCGGGTTTAGAGGGTACGGGTTTAGAAGGTACAGGTTTAGAGCGTACGGGTTTAGAGCGCTCAGGTTTAGAGGGTACGGGTTTAGAGCGCACGGGTTTAGAGCGCTCGGGTTTAGAGGGTACAGGTTTAGAGGGTACAGGTTTAGAGCGTTCAGGTTTAGAAGGTACAGGTTTAGAGCGCTCAGGTTAAGAGCGTTCAGGTTAAGAGCGCTCAGGTTAAGAGCGCTCAGGTTAAGAGCGCTCAGGTTAAGAGCGCTCAGGTTAAGAGCGCTCAGGTTAAGAGCGCTCAGGTTTAGAGCGCTCAGGTTTAGAGGGTACAGGTTTAGAGCGTTCAGGTTTAGAGCGCTCAGGTTTAGAGCGCTCAGGTTTAGAAGGTACAGGTTTAGAGCGCTCAGGTTAAGAGCGTTCAGGTTAAGAGCGCTCAGGTTTAGAGCGTTCAGGTTTAGAAGGTACAGGTTTAGAGCGCTCAGGTTTAGAGCGCTCAGGTTTAGAGCGTTCAGGTTTAGAGCGTTCAGGTTTAGAGCGTTCAGGTTTAGAGCGCTCGGGTTAAGAGGGTACGGGTTTAGAGCGTACAGGTTTAGAGCGTACAGGTTTAGAGAGCACAGGTTTAGAGCGTACAGGTTTAGAGCGCACGGGTTTAGAGCGTACGGGTTTAGAGAGCACGGGTTTAGAGAGCACGGGTTTAGAGAGCACGGGTTTAGAGAGCACGGGTTTAGAGAGCACGGGTTTAGAGCGTACGGGTTTAGAAGGTACGGGTTTAGAAGGTACGGGTTTAGAGCGTACAGGTTTAGAGCGCTCAGGTTTAGAGCGCTCAGGTTTAGAGCGCTCAGGTTTAGAGCGTTCAGGTTTAGAGCGTTCAGGTTTAGAGTGCTCAGGTTAAGAGCGTTCAGGTTAAGAGTGCACAGGTGACATAATGTCGACTCCGTGATAAATCATTAAGTTAGTCACTTTAAATTTTCCACCATCTTCAGGACAGAGGAGTTTACGCTTCTTGGTGGTGTCTCTAACACGACTGTTTTGTCTTTTTTCTTTATTGACATCTAGACAGAGAACTAAAGACAGGGCTGGTGAGGGAACGACTGTTTATAGCTGCGATAAAAAGTGCTGTTCAATAAATAAAAGTGTTAATAAGTTGCTGTAGTGGAAGGGCAATAAAACACTCAGGAACGTGCGTTTACAGAAAAATAATCAGCGTGAGTGTGGGAACATCACACCGTCCTGCTGTTGATGATTTCCCTGTAACTGCACACCACGGACTGGCTCGTTCCCTCCGTATTGCCGTACTGATTACACAAACAACCTACAGCCGAGCAAGGTTAAAGCTTTTGCTCAGTAAGATTTAATAACAACAACAACAACAACAACAACAACAACGACGATCTAATTTCGTATCATGATGTAATATCACACAGAAATTACAGTTATTTAATTTAATGATATGTTTATCTTGACAAAGAGGTTAAACAGAAAAAGCTGGACAAAAATAACTGCTTAATATTATTTTATATTAAAATAATATTTATTTAGATAATTACTTATAGTTATTATTTTAATAACGTATTAGTGTATGTCATCAGCACATTATTATTCTATTTATTTTTTATGATTTTTAAATAAGCATTTTCAGTTTATATTATTTTTTATTCATTACGCGATATTATCAGCATTATTTATCATTAAATTGGACTATTTATCCTATTTACATGTTTGTTATATTGAAATTAAATCCATCATATCCAGGTGTTAATGTTAGCATTATCCTCAACAATGCTGACTAGCTAACACTCATTTCCGTTTCCGTTTGTTAGCAATGTTTAAAAAAAAAAAGACTTCTCATATTAAACTACACATTTGTCAGCATTTCAGGCTTGCTAGTTTAGCTTGCTAACGGAGCTAACACAGCTAAGCTAAGCTAGCGCAACCGCAGCGAAGGATAACCAGAATATGTTTCGACATGTCTACGTTTATAAACGTTTCTCACCTATTTAAAAATGAATAAATTAAATGACATTACATATACACACATATTTTACACACATTTGTGTGATGTGATGATTAAAGGTATCGCCACTCTACGGTTGAATCCCAAACGACTCCGTGTTAACAACCTAGAACACTAGATCCTGCGTTTAAAAGCATTAACCGCATTCCCTAGGTAGTGCCCTTGTATAGGGATCAAGGTGCCAATTGGGACACAGCCCAAACCTGCCGTCTTCCGTTTAGCGCAGTTCAGCTCCTCACTTAAACAAACGTCGGAAAAGATCAACCAAGCCTCTATTCCACGTTACCTTTCGCTTTGTCAGTCGGGAATAATTTCTCCGCTTTGTTCAGGAATTTTATGGCCTTTTCTTTGTCTCCTGCTTCGAGGGCCTTCGTCGCTATATTGATACATTTTTCCGCTTCGTCTCTGTTGCCTTCCATGGTTTGTCCCCCCCCTCTCTCTCTACGGTTCGCGTGAATTTTTTTCCATACCTCTCTTCCATCCAACCCCGCCTCCGGCACAATAATTAATGAGAAATTCGTACTCACAAGCAAGGCTTCTATTGGACAATTCCGCCATGACTCAATTGTTGACCAATCGTAATCCAGGAGGCGGGCTTTCTTCAAAACGGGTGCGGAAGAAAAAGAAACCCAGTCGGCTCAGCTGATACTTGCGTTGCATAATCTAAGCATCAGTGTCAGCACTTTCGTCTTGTAGGATCGACATAGCAACTTTGACAAGCCGTTATTAATTAATACGCGTGTGTGGGTTCAAAAATCCGTTTCAATACAAATCACAGTTGATCTGTGTTTTAACGACAATACGGAGATTTTAGTTTAAGACTCGAAAGTGGTCTTAGTTTAAGATTCGAAAAAGCAGATTATTCACTAAGCAATGGATATACAGTATATTAGCAAATACTGTGTAATACCACCAATATGTTCCCTTTTCCTAATACTTTATTATTATATTGTTCCTAAATATATTTAATAACGCGTAATAGTGCTACTGTTAGTACACAATGATTTTGCACTACAGTATTCTGGATTCTCGCTTATCTACATTTTATTTTATATGTCATAAACATCCGTACCTATATGACATTTTTTATATGCTACGTTAATATATGTAAAATAAATGTATATTGTTTCATTATACACTAAAGCAGAGAACGAAGATTAGCATTATGGGTTAAATTAAAAAAAAAATTATGAAATAAAATACTTAATATTTAAAGTTTAAATTAGTGTTTTTGAATCTTAAACATTTGATGTGGCTGCTTTATACGCTAAATTAGGCAATGTGTGACATTAAAGTATAAATTGTTAATCATTATTACCTAAAACACCAGCCATGACTCAATGATCAGACGATCAGTGATCTGATAATGTATGTGATGTAAAATACTTTAGATTTAAGGTTTTAAATGTTTTTTTTTTTTTTTTTTTTTTTTTTTTTTTTTTTAAATATTTATACAGTAATTTAGGCAATGTGTAACATTAAAGTATAAATGATTAAGGATAAACCAATTTGGTTACTGGAAAACCTGAAGGTTGATCTAGAGCTTTTTAAAATATTAAAGGAAGTAGAAGAAGTATAGATATAAGCAGTGAATATTATAAATACAAGCATTATAAGTATAAAGACAGCATTGTGAAAGGATTTACAGACAGATGCCACAGGATCTGTGGTATTCGTCACTAGGTATGAAATGGGAGTCAACAAAAGAACAGCTTAAATGTATACACAGTTGAATTATATGCTATATTAGCAGCATTAGAATGGATTGAACAGACCAAGGATAACAACATTTTAATATGTAGAGACTCTGTATCAGCCCTTATGAGTATTAAGTATGAAATAACTCGAAATCATCAGGAATTATTGTATGAAATTTTGTTTACAAACTCAAGAATATGCAGACTAGTGAGAAGTGCTACATTCGTGTGGGTCCCAGCACAGGTGGGAATACAGGGTAATAAGAAAGACGATAGACTGGCAAAAGAGTCAACAAATAAAGGGATATGTTGACGTCAAAATTAAGTTAAAATGAAGTCAGAAGGGAAGAGAATCTAATATGGAAAAATGGCAACATCAGTGGGATCATGAAAATAAAGGGAGATGTGTGTTTCAAAATAAAGTAGGTATGGTAAGAGAGAGAAGGGAAAGAAAAGGAAAGAACAGGTTAGCACGTTTACCCTCACACTTCCAGGGCCGGGGGTTCGATTCCTGTCGCAGCCCTGTGTGTGTGGAGTTTGCATGTTCTCCCCGTGCTGCAGCGGTTTCCTCTGGTTTCCTCCCCCAGTCCAAAGACAAGTCCAAATTGGGTGTCCAGGGCGTACCCCGCCTTGTGCCCCATGCCTCCTGGGATTGGCCCCAGGGTCCCTGCAACCCTGTAGGATAAGCGCTATAGAAAATGGATGGATGGATATAACAGGAAAACATCGCACAGGTTTATGCGATGAATGTCAGGAGGAGGAGACAGTTACACATCTTTATGTCATGCAAGAGATATTCACAACAAAGGGAAGAGATGAAGGAGCAGCTAAGGAGAATGGATATAAGAGAGCATAATATTAACAGTAAAATAGAATGTGGACATATTTGATTCATTTCCTAAGGAGGACTGAACTGGAAGGACGAATCTAAGTAACAAGGACTAAGTAAAAGGAAAACAGTAGGTGGCAGTAATGCAACGATTTGGAGGTCAACAGCCGTAAAACACCAAGGAAGAATAAGAAGACGAACACCAGCGATGACGCAGTGGTCGGTCGCTATTTGATGACGTTGCTTGACGCGCCAGGAGGCGGAAGTAAACATGGCGGAAGGCGGCGATACGAACGCAGTGAACGAAAACGTACCGGTTTATGAACACGTCGGAGTCAACTCCAAACCTTTTCACCTCGGTAGCTTTAGAGATTTGTGGCTAAGCGTGCTGAAACCGGAAGATTACTCTTTTAACGAGACTTCCGGTGAAATAGAGGACGCGCAGTTTATAGAGGAGCTGGGAATCACTCCGCAAACGCTGGAGGAGCTTAAAACTATCTGCAGGTAAACTTCCACTTTAGGTTTATTACCAGTGGACCAACTCACTAACTCCTAAATACCTCTCTGTAGTGTAGCACACTAGTAATAGTGCACTACTGTAGGTACCCTGTGTAGTGCACTGTAATACAGTGCTCCTCTCCTGTATAATACTGATTACAGCTAGGAAGTGTGAACTGTGAAGTAGAATTACATAGAGCTGAATGAAGATGACAGTCTGGAACATCTAGTACGACATCTATTGTGAAAAGCACTAGACTGGGTGTAGAAGTAATAATTGCACTCTATGTAGTGGACTTGTTTAGAGTAGGGTGCTGGATCAATCCTACATGGGTCTGTAGGGGACAAATAGTGCACTACTTAGGCACTAAACACGTTTTATAACCGGAATAAATAGCTGTTGAAAATAAAAAAAATAAAAAAACAACAGGAAAATAAAACGCATTAGACCCAAAAGTGAAGTTATTAAAAAATAGCCACTTGATATTCACCCTATCAAGTGTAAAGACTAAATAGAGGCATTTATAATCCAGCTTCCTGTACAATATAAGGTATGAAATAATAGTTTTCCTAATCTATATAGTGCACTTCATCATAATTTAGGGCATACAAAATTCTCACTCACACCCTTAGAGCTTTTAAAAATGAAATAATGTCTTAAGTGCCCTAGCTGCCTAGTGCTGGGGCTGGGCGATATGACACAAATATCATATCGCAATACTTGAGGCTATTTCTACGATACACGACGTGTAGCATTATCTATAATTTAGCTCGTAAACTGTCCGCAAAACAGTAGTAAAATGAACAAAAAAAAACGTTTAATGCCTACAAAAACAAATGATTACACTTAATTTGTAATTATTAAAAACAACAACAAAAAAACATACAAAGATATCTCAGAAAAGTGTATCGCGTAATCATTTATCTCGATATCGATATTATATTGATATATCGCCCAGCCCAGGGTAGTGCACTGTTTGTACGGTAGGGAAAGATTTGGGATTGATTCACCACTATTTGGTATATAACAGTTATTTCAGAATCCAGAATTATTTAAAGTAAAGCAAGTTAGGATGCAGTGCTCTACGAAATGTGAAAGAAGTCAATATTCAATGCAAAAAGGTTTATGTCCAATAGGAAGGCATTTAATGTTTCAGCCTATCTAGTGTGAATCTTAACGAGAACCATTTATAATGTGTTTCTTACTCCCTATACAAGTGCACTAGATCCTAATTTGGGATTCGATTTACTTTAATAACTACACTAGTTAGGGAGTAGTGATGCGCTCACTCTCTCTAGTGCCCTATTCACTCAGTAGAGACTTAGTCTTGTTTGCATTAGTGCCCTAAGTAGTGCACTTTTTGTCCACATTTGATTCAGTTCCCTACTCTCTGGAAGTGCACTACTCCGAGTATGATCATTGGCCTCTTTAACCGATGTAGTGCACTTCAGGCTAGTTTGAGATTCTGTCTAATTTAAGTAAATATTTCTGTGTCCTCTAATGTAAAAAGCACTAGATAGGGTGTTACACTCTAAATAGTGCACTCGTAGAGTGTTGATGACTGAATCAGTCCTAAAGTATTCCCTTTTTTGGACAAAATAGTGCACTACATAGGTTACAGAAGCCAATATTGAACACTGTATAGTGCACGTGTATGTAGGGAGCAGGAAGCTGGATTATAAATGGTTCCAGATGACTCTCTCCCTAACATGTAGTGCACTAAATGAGATGTAGAAGCCCTAGTTAGTGTGTCACAGTCGGGTGTGTGTGTGTGTGTGTGTGTGTGTGTGTGTGTGTGTTTCAGTCCTGATTCTCTTCGCTGTCATGCTGAAGATGAAACTCCTGATCCTGACCTGGTTCCTGCAAACCCTCAGCTCGCCACCTTGAAGTAAAAACAACACCAGCAGAGTAACAGAGTTTTTAACCCTGGGATTACTGTAGAGTTTCGCTCCTGTGCGGCTCACAAAGATTTACTGTAGAGGTGTTACAGTGTGATGTTCCTAATAATATGACAGGAGTCTAAAAAGGTCATGATATTAATGCATCATTTTAAATACACGCACACCGGTGAAAAGTAAAGGAAATGGAGATGATACAATCCTTGTACAAAAGCAAGAGAGTCTTTTCACTTCTGTGTGTGTGTGTGTGTGTGTGTAACATACACAATAAAGCACAGATGTGAATTGATTAACTCTGAACTACACTGACTAGCCTCGGTGGCACATTGTCTGTGCCAAATGATTTGTTTTGGCTTAAACTAAAGAAAACTGTCACATGATGATGATGATGATGATGATGATGCTGATGATGAGTTGAAGCAGAACGAACTGAAAAATCAGTTTAGATTTGATTCAGATGAGCAGATATCACGTTTTTGTTTGAACGTGATCCACGATCGGATGTGAAAAAGATCCGGAGCTGTTTACACGTACACCACGATATCCGATCTGCCTCAGACGTCAGGGATGAAATAAAGTCAGAATAGATCAAAATAGAAAGTACGTTATTGCACTTGTTAGATAAAGAAAATATTGTATTTGTGACATTTACTGAGATTTAAATATTTAAAGGTACGTCAGGTACGATTAGGTCTCGAACGGTTCAGTAGCTGGATTGGACATTTTAATGATTCATTTTTGACTGGCAGGAGGCTCATCCGAACACAAACAAGCTTCCGGACCAGAAATCAGCTTTCCGAACAGGTTTTCTCAGCCACTTGATAACACTCTTGTGCTGAGGCCACGACTTAAACCTTTATTTTTGATGGTGTTTTACATATCCTCCATGTTATTCATACACGCAAGAATTTTTTAAAAAATGGACTATTGCACCTTTAAGTGGTGGATATTCAATAATGCACTCGAAAATGCTTAAACATCGCTTATAAAATATTAACACATGCTGAGATCTGAAATAAAAAACAAAATAAAATGTTTTGTTTAAATAAGTTTAAATAAACACCCCCCCATTTCCTTACTCACAGTGGTACAGGAAAGCATTTTTCAACCACCAGCCTGAATTCTAATGAACTATTCCTGTTAAATATTTAATCATTGCACTTTTTACTTTAATGTGACGTGCCTGAGACCGGATTCAGACAGTTTTATTTCCGTTCTGTCCTCAGACTGAGGAAGAGGAGGCTGGACTATAAGAAGACTCTCATACGGGACATTGTAGGACGACACGACATGTTCTCTAATGAGTTGGTGAGTGAGCGATTAAAATCCTCCCCCTAAAAATGATTAAAAACTCCAACACAAAGCAAATTAAACACCAAACCGACCAAGCGTAAGAAGAAATGTACACCATGGTGCAGGTCTGCAGGCTGAGATTTACTTTACTGAGAGTTAATTTCACTAGTTTGTCGTCCTCTAGTGGAAGAAACACGTATAGCACAACACATCTACACTACATGAGCTGTAAAATGTTTTTCGTGCGTGGAATCGCACTTTGTAAATATTTTTTTTTACAGTTTAAATGTCAATTTAAAACTTAGAAATACGAATCTAAAACATTTTACACGTTTACGTCATGGCGCAGACGGACTTCTTACTTTTGTGATTGTGACTGAGCTTTAATTTCACTAGTTTGTCGCCCTCTAGTGGACAAACCACAGTGTAGCATCACATTTACATGAGCTGTAAAATGAGCTTCCAGGCGTCACGTGGGTTACATTTATTAATATTGACGGAAATATAGTTATATTTAAAATATTAATTGTTGTAAATATTATTATTATTAAGGCCTATCATGTATTTGAGATATTTTTGGTCTATATTGTGAAGCCATTATTGTCTATTGTTTATAAATTGTAATTAAATTTGAATTGCCCTTCTTTTATTAATTTGATCTGGTTTCTTTTAACTCCGTACACCTTACGGGTATTTTCTGCAAAAAGTTTAAGCAAAACCCCCCAAAACTTATTATTCTGACATTTTCACACTGTAGGTCAGTTTCAAATAGCCATCGACTGAAAACCTTTTAAAAACATTTTTTTTTTAAAGGAAATGAAAATGGTTAAAATGATTAACTTGCATTCTTCTTCTTCTTCTTCTTCTTCTTCTTCTTCTTGCTTATAACTATTTACAGCTTCCTGGTGGAACAAACAAGCTACAACTTTTGCATATTTCAGCAGCGAGAATAATAACATGCACTAGAAATCAAGATCATATTAGAGCAGTTATAGCGTCACTCCACCGGTTTTCCTTCAGAATTAACTATAAAATCTTATTAGTTTTTCATTCTCTTAATGGTTTAGCACGTTCATACCATTAGTTTTATTTTTAGGCTCCATCTATCTCTGAAATTAAAAAGAAAATTAAACTAGCTTTTATTCTTTACCTTTTATTATACTTTTACATTTGTACTTTACATTTATATTATTCTAATTAGTACACTTATTTTATTTGTATGGACTCATTATTTAAGTAAGTACATTTATATTGTATTTATTATTATTATTATTATTATTATTATTATATGGCGCACTTTAGTGACTCCTGGTGGTGAAACGCGGAACTGCAGACATGAACTTTCTGTGCCGTTCAGGTTTTAAGCCACATCTAATACACACTTTACCACCTCCACCTAACACACACGTCACCTTATAGATGTAGACCTGCACTAACTGGAATCCATCTGTCGTGCTGCATAAAGTTTTGGCACCCACTGCCCTGTCAATTAATATAAATTTGCGCACCACCGGTTTATTCCTAGCGTATGTGTGTGTGGTGTTTGTAGGCGTGTACGAGGGCTTAAATGTTCTGTACTGTGTTGTAGGAAATGCTGTCTCTGGGCAGGAGAGCTGAAGATGCCTCAGACACCGTTCCCGAGGGGGAAATCATCCTCACCTTTAATATCATGTATCCTGTCCTGTTTGTCCGAGTAAGACACGAGACGTGACGTTATAACAGAATCATAAAGCAAGCAGTATGCAACAGTCATATAGTGCTTTACAAAAAAACCCTCAAAAAAACGTCATGGACAATAAGAAGAAATAGAGAGACAGTTCACAGGGTTTTAACCCGGACAAAACATCGGAGTGATCAGTAGTATCACAACTGAGCTTTTTAGAAAGTAGAAGAAATTAAAATGAAAACGTCTGCGATTGTTTAGGGGCTTACGTTTTTTTGCATAAAAAAAAAGATAGAAAACTCGAGGGATCCAAATGAAGCATGTGTGTTATAAATATATCATTTTTTTAATGTTATAAAAACAAATGATGAACACCGAAAACATTGGTTTTTCTCCTGTGTGTGTGTGTGTGTGTGTGTGTGTGTGTGTGTGTGTGTGTGTGTGTGTGTGTTAGTTTAGACACGTGAGGGCGTACCAGACGCTGCATGTTCTGGGCTCGCAGAAGCTCACCGAGCTCCGAGACGCCATCTGCTGTGTGAGCGACCTGCAAGTGTTCGGAGAGTTCAGTAACACACCCGATATGGTGCCTCAGTTCATCAGCAAGGTCTCACACACCCACCCACCCACACTGTTCAGGTTTTGACGCGTGTAGTTTCTAAAGTCGTTAAATGAGCGTTGTTCTGTGTGTTTTCAGGATCATTACAAATCTGCGTTCTTCTTCTTCGAGGGGATTTTCTACAACGACATGCGCTTCCCCGAGTGTCGTGATATCAGCACGTGAGACCTGTTCAATGTTTATTAGAAATGTAAATGTCTAATACAACGCTTTAAACGTCATTCCTTTGACTTCATGGGTTTGTATATTAATTATAGATTAAAGTCTAACTTTGCTGTGTGGAGATTTTTACACGCACACACACACACACACACACACACACACACATCTTTAATGTCATCAACCACGTCACTGACTGATGTCCATGAGTGTGTGTGTGTGTGTGTTGGTGTACAGTGTGACACGTGATTGGGCCAAAACCCGAGGTTTCCCCGAGTTTAAAACGGCTAAGATGGAGGAGGCGACGTTCAGTGATCTGAGGATGAAGGTGGGATATCCGTACCTGTACTGCCATCAGGGAGACTGTGAACACGTCCTCATCCTCACAGACGTCAGGTCTCTCTCTCTCTCTCTCTCTCTCTCTCTCTCTGAGCACGCTAAAGACACTCAGCTGCTGCTTAAGCACTGTAGAGCCGGGCTCTCTCTCTCAAACATGTACACACACCACACCACACCGGACCGGACCGATAAAGGATCTAATTCGGCCCTCTGAATGAATCTGTGCTTTAACATAAAATAGATTTGTGGACTTTAATGGAATTAAAAAAAAAAAAAAAAAAAAAATATATATATATATATATATATATATATTATATAAAAAAAGATCCATCTGTCATTCCACCAGGGGGCGAAATTCAGGAAACCCTGAACCACACCTGCTGTTTTATTTTGACTTAAGTAACTCCTCATTTCAAGATAATATCTCATTATTTTGACTCAATATCTTGAAATAACATGTCAATATCTCATTGTTTTTATTTTGATATTATCTGTGGGGGGGATTTGATATGTAATGCCTTATTAGCACACCAGAACATTATTTCAAGGTTTCACTGCAACCATAAACTGTCATTTGGAAAACGATTCTTTTTAGTAAAGAGGTGTGTGTGTGTGTGTGTGTGTGTGGCTTACAGATGAACGCAGATAAATAAACACACGTAAGAGGTGTTGAAGTGTTCCTGCTCATTAAACTGAGGGGTTTTTTGGTCAGATAGGAATAGAGAGTTTGTGAGATCTAAAGCATAACGTTCATTTATTTGTTGATTGTGTGTGATTCAGGCTGGTCCATAAGGACGACTGCTTGGACAGGAAGTTGTATCCACTGCTGTCACACAAGCACAGAGTCATGACCCGGAAGTGCTGCGCGTGTCACCTGTACATCAGCAGGTGAGCCGTCTGGCCGCGATCTCGCTTCACACACACGCCAAACCTTCCTCGATGAGCACGGAGAACCGACTCTGTTAATCCAGCGTGAATAAAAATGTTGAGGTTCTCGCCGTTCACTCGTAGCTTAACCCCAAACCCTAGCGTCCTGCTGGCTTCGAGTTGAGCCGCTTTCTTAGTTTACACGTCATGTTTTCCAGCTTTGACACGGTGTTGAACTGTTCCCTCAGATGGATCACGACGAACGACACGCTTGCTCCGATGGATCCGTGTCTGTACTGCGATCAGTGTTTCCGTCTGCTGCACTACGACCAACACGGCAACAAGCGGGGCGACTTCCAGGCCTACGCTTACGTCGACCCCGGAGCCTTTAACTGAGCGCGCTCCCAACACCGCGCCCTGAACTCCTCCTATTATTTTTGTATAAATATTTATTCTCCTCAGCGTTTACTTGTAGCTGGGAATCATTCTGTTCTCGACTAAATGATGACGGCACGAAATGACTTGTTGATGTTCAACATTTAGAGATTTCTATTCAGCTGAAAGCTGAAGCATTGTTGTGTTCACCTCCTGTGTTTCGGTTTGTAAATGTCACGCGCCGGCAGGTGTCGGAACACGAGGCGGGAATTTCAGCTCGAGACGTGTGGTGAGGGGAAGAACAGCAGCGCGTGTGGTTAACCATGTTGTTTCCTGTGTATTTTACCCACAATGCACTACTGTGGAACAAACCTGGCCAAAAATGATAAGCCCAGTCCTTCAACACGGTGTCCTCCGTTAACCTCAGTCGTGTTTCATTCACTGCTCCAGCTTTCCTAAAATATCCCCGCTGACCGTGATCTACACCGAATAAACTAAAATTAAAACTAAAATTAAAATGAGCAGAGGAACATCCGTACACTTGACTGTTCAACAATTAACTTTATTTTTAATAAGAAAGCAGAACACGTTAGAACGAGCGTGTTAATATAAACCTGCGATTACAAACGAAACCTTCTGACCAATCAGAATCCAGCAGCAGATGAACTGCACGCAGCGCCGCTTCTGATTGCTACTGATCTATTATTTGTATCGTTGTTGTGTTTTTTTTTTTTTTTATGTATCTGGTGGAAAATAAACGAGACGGTGAAGGTGGAGTGCGCACTACTTTATTAAAAGGCCTTAAAGTTTTTAGAACAAACAGAAAAATACAGTCCTCTTATTTACACAAACGCCACGAGAGGCTTCCGAACACGCAGACGGACAAGAGAAGGAAAACAAAGAAGTTCTGTATAAAAAATAAACCTCTATGTTCGTACAGAAAGGACACACACACACACACACACACACACACACACACAGAGTGTAAAACTGCACTAACGGCCCGCTCGTTAATACAACGAATCATCAGACAGGTTAAAACAAGAAGAGGCAGAAGAATGCTGTAAACCACAGGGAATCTCCGTGTGTGTGTGTGTGTGGGGGGGAGAGAGAGAGAAGAGTTTAGCGTTTCTATAGCAGCTAAGGGAAATTCCGGAGATGCTCCTTTAAAACAAAACCAAAAAAACCCTGTCGTATCAGTGTGAGGATAATTAAATGTAAATTCACTCAGACAGTAAAGCAGGAGGCGGAGCTAAGACGATCTAAAAGATTAGCAAAAACCCGGAATTCTGATGGGAATCACTAAGACGAGGGAAGAGTAACGAGTCCCGAGGAGGATGAAACCGTAAAAGTGTAAAGACCACTCCTTTCCTTCAGGGCCGACGACTCACACACACATACACACACACACATACACACACCAGTCAGTGGGACATCATCATGCTGATTCTTCTGCTGGATTCGTCACACTGTCAACACACACACACACACACCAAAAATCAGAACATTTTGAGAGCTGATGAAGGTTAAGAGTAAGTATAAAGTAATGACAGTGTGTGTGGTGCTGTTACAGGAAAATAACGGAGGACAGGATGGTGTGATGAAGCGGAGTTCCTCTTACACACACCCCCGCGGTGTTTTATTCCTCTTTCACCACAGCAAACTGATAACCATTACATCAGTCACCTGTTCTGCTCCGCTGCTGCAGTTTCATCCGTCCTTTCCCTCTCGGTCTCAGTGCTTTTATCTTCAGGGCTTGAGTCTCCATTCACAGCTCTGTTCTCTACACACACACACACACACACACACACGATGTTAAAAAGATTAACACGAAAGAGTGTGTAAAATATTCCAGTGTCTACAACTGAACTAAAAGATGAGCCACAGCGCCGTGTCAGTCATTCACATGCCGCTCGGTTCACCTGCCGAGGTTCTCCTCACCTGCTCCGGGTTCTCTGCTCTGCTCGGCTCTCTTTAGCGCCCCCTTCTTGGCGTCCTCGAACTGCCGCTGCTCAGCCAGAGATTTATTGATCACCTGACTGATCAGCGTCTCTCCTTCACCCACCAGGAACATGGTCTTAAATTTATTATACAGCATGGTGGCTTTGTCCATCACGTCCTGACTCGCCTTGAACCTGCGGATCTGCACATACGTTCCCATGACAACCGTGTTAAACACGAGCCGGACAGTCGTGGGGTCTCCGCGTTGCCATGTTAACGCCGGCCTTTTTACATAGACGCAGTTGATAGTAGCTCAGAGAGACCTGGAGACTGTTAATGACAGGAGGCGGAGCGACTGTTGGCAAACAAAGTGGGCGTGGCAACCCATTTTCGGTAACGGCATGCAAACGAGAAGTGAAGTTTTCCTTATTTTCAATGTTTTATTACGATTTTATTTTATACGACGTTTATCTGAGCTGCATTCGCACGTCCTGCCTTGTGTATCGCACCACCCCGGTGTTGCCGCTGAAACCATGGCAACCTGCAGTAAACCAAAAACAGGACACGCCCACTAGAGACCAGGGTGAATGATCTGTCCTGTGTGAACGCGCGGCGAGTCTTCACTGCGGCGGACTGCGGCGTGTCGTTTCCTTTCCCGCCCTCGTAAATAAACGCGGTCGAGTTTAGTTCAGTCGCAGAAACGTTTCCTTCTTTTCAGTTTCCAAACCAACGGCCGGTCACGACGAGACAAACCGGGATAAACACGGAGCTCTGAGGCGCTACCGAACACAAACAACCCCAAAAGCTGCTCTGTAAAGACAATTTACAGAGCAAACATGGCTACTGCCTGGAATCCGCTCATTACGCTGCCGTGGATGTTCGCTGCACGGAATGGAGCTGATTCTTAAGTGCTTTTATAGAGGATTAACAAAAAAGGCACCAAAAAGTGTTTTGGTTTGTTAGTTTTTAAAAGTCTAAGGTGTTCGGTCGGGTCGGGCACAAACAATTTTAAAAAAATTTTTAAAAAATATATTTATTTATTTAATACATAGAAAGTGTGTAAAGTTTAAGAACGAAGAGAGCTAAAGAGGTTTACGTTACTTTACGGGGAGGATCACGGGATTCAGAGCTTATACTTCTCCTGAAATGTAAACGAGTCTGCAGTGGGCCGTACAGGAGCGTGGACACGGCGTGTGAGAGTTAAATCACACGAATCTGTCCTGTGGCGTGTACGGAAACCATGACGTCGAACCCGTTACACATCCCGGTGAAATCCCAGGAGAGGAGGGATGGGGTTCATCTGGAGAAAGATGACGTGTGTGTTCCCTCACCTTCTTGAGCGTGGCGATGAGCTCACAGTGTTTCTGAAGGTGCTGCGTGGTGAGCTGCAGCGAGCTCAGTTCATCCAGAGCCACCAGACACTTCTTCACATCCTGAAACACATCCGGACGTTATTCTGGGTAACATACTGTCTGTGTGTGTGTGTGTGTGTGTGTGTGTGTGTGTGTGTGTGTGTGTGTGTGTGTGTGGAGTTCACGCCCCTGGACTCACCGGGTTGTTGATCTTCAGGGAGATTTTAATCTCGCCGTGTAACCTCTGCAGCCGCGACTCTGTCGACACGTCTGTACAGAGAAACGCCACAAACACGTAACAAATAAATACAAACCACGGATTATATTTAATAAAGAAATCACCTTCATTAGGCATCACGAGCTTCCGGGAATGAGGAAGGGTGTGTGTGTGTGTGTGTGTGTGTGTGTAGGCAGAATATGAAGGTTAGAAATAATGTACATTTTTACTGGATTAAACTCATCTTGTGTACTAGATGATGAGATTTCAATCAGTTCAGTGCATATATTAAGACATCGGGTCATTTAAGTGGATTTTCATACGTGTGAAGTTTTATTACCTGCTGCTTACACGATCACGAAAGTAAAAACAACCCCAATCCAGTAAAAGTTGGGACAGCATGGAAAATGCAAAAAAAAAAAAAAACACAAAGAGAGTTGTCTGAAAATCCAGTTCACGCTGTACTATACTGAGAACACATTATTAACTCATTATTTGATGTTTTACTTTGTGAATTTAATTTATTTAATCTTATTAGAAATTTGATGACTGAAACACGCTCTTAAACAGTTGGGATAGTCAACTGATTACCGCTGTGTAACATCAGCTTTTCTTTTAATAACACTTATTAAGCGTTTGGACGCTGAGTGAAGACTCCAGTTGTTAACTTTAGCGAGAGGAATTTTCCCCATTCAACCATTATGCATTTCTTCAGCTGAGCGACTGTACTGGGCCTTCGTCAAGTTATTTTGCGCTTCATAACGTGCCACACGTTCTCAATGGGAGACAGGTCAGGACTGCAGCAGGCCATGCTCGCACCCGCTCTCTCTGCTTATGCGCTTGTAATCCGGATAGAATGTGGTGTGGCGTTATCCTGCTCTGAATGGAAGCACATGTTTCTCCAAAATGTGTACATATCTTTCTGCATTAATGCTGCCCTCACAGATGTGCAAGTTCCCCATGCCATGGGCACTGACACACCCACATACCATGGGCACTGACACACCCCCATACCATGACAGACGCTGGATTTCGGACCTGACGCTGATAACAGCTCGGACAGTCCTTTTCCTCTTTGGCCCGGAGAACACGACGGCTGTTTTGTCCAGAAACTATTTGAAATGTTGACTCGTCGGGCCACAAAACACGATTCCACTGTGCTACTGTCCATGTCAGATGAGACCGAGCCCAGAGAAGTGGGCGGAGCTTCTGGACAGTGTTGATTTGTTGCTTCTGCTTTGCATAGTAAAGCCTTAACTTGCATCTGTGGATGCAGCGGCGAATGGTGTCGAGTGACAGAGGTTTACCGCAGTATTCCCGAGCCCATGTCAGGATCTCATTACAGACTCATGAGGGTTTTTAAGACGGTGACGTCTCAGGGATCGGAGATCACACGCATTCAGAAGTGGTTTTCGGCCTCGCCCTTTACGCACCGAGATTTGACCGCATTCCTCGAATCTTTAATTATATTGTGCGCTGTAGAAGGTTCTTCTTCTCCCTAATGAATAACACGTGTATCAGCGCCGAAATCCGATACTAATTAATAGACCCTTCCAGTAAGCCCCGCCCCCGTCCTCATATGTTCCTAGCTCATTAAGGTGAAAAATAATCCACCTGTGTGTGTGTGTCCGAATTAGTAAACATTAGACACGTATATACAGTATAGTTAACATCACTTTACTACGTTTATTATCCATGCACTGAAAGAGAAGAACAGGACAGAGATTTTGAATCAAAATCAATCCATACAGGAATCTTTTTGTGATCGTTTCGGCCAAAACTACTCGAATCGGCGAAATCACAATCGCACGAAATAGTTCTGCACGCTCTCCCTGTGATGTTTGCTGGTAAACGAGACGTTTTGGCTGTACTCATGTTCGTCTGTACAGTCCTCAGTGCTTAGAGTTCAGCTCACCCTTTTTTCTCTCTCCTTTCCTTTCATCTTTCTTCCCCTCCTCTTTTCCCAACCTGCAGGAAAGGAAAGAAAAAAACGAGAGGAACATAAACATATCAATTAAAATAATCTATAATCATGCAGTGACATCACAGTGCGTGGATTAACAAGTTTAATTTATTTAGCATTTAAATAATTATACTAAATATCTAGAAATTCATTCATTATATTTTTAATATTATTATTATTATTATTTTTTTGAAAATAATAAAAACTAAACTCTTAGAGCTGAACCACAATTTAAAATAAAATGAAATTAATAAATAAAACCTAAAAACAAATACAATTTTAATAATTATAAATGAGAAATAATATAATTGAAATGAATAATTTAATAATAATAAATAAGAAAAATGTGTGTAAAACGGTCTGGACACTTTTTACACACGTTTCGACGGTTAATCACGTAAAGACAAAATCTCCAAAAAGGTCGTCTGTGTGTGTGTGTGTGTGTGTGTGTGTGGACAAATATCTTACTCGTTTATTTCCTCCGGTTTACGTCGTCCGTCTTTTTCTGCGTCAGTTGTCTGCTTTGCCCGCTTACGGTTTCGCTTCTGCTCGAGCACAAGAGAGAGAAAAAAGAATAAATCGTAATTAAGAGGGTGTGTGATGAAGCGGAGGCACTGATACCACACTCAAGTGTGTGTGTGTGTGTGTGTGTGATGAAGTGGAGGCACTGATACCACACTCAAGTGTGTGTGTGTGTGTGTGTGATGAAGTGGAGGCACTGATACCACACTCAAGTGTGTGTGTGTGTGTGATGAAGCGGAGGCACTGATACCACACTCAAGTGTGTGTGTGTGATGAAGTGGAGGCACTGATACCACACTCAAGTGTGTGTGTGTGTGTGTGTGTGTGTGTGTGTGTGTGTGATGAAGTGGAGGCACTGATACCACACTCAAGTGTGTGTGTGTGTGTGTGTGTGTGTGATGAAGTGGAGGCACTGATACCACACTCAAGTGTGTGTGTGTGTGTGTGTGTGTGTGTGTGTGTGTGTGTGTGTGATGAAGCAGAGTCACTGATACCACACTGAAGTAAGTGTGTGTGTGTGTGTGTGTGTGTGTGTGTGTGTTTACCCCGTCCTCGTCAGACTCAGATGAGCTCTCCTCTTTGGCACTGCGCTTCTTCTTGGCCTCTGGCTCTTTCTTCCCTCCTTTACTCTCATCTTTTTCTTTTTTCTTCTTCCCCTCTGCCCTGCGCTCCTCCTCTCCATCTGAGGACCTGCTCTTATCCTCCGCTGCTCTCTTACGCTTTTTCTCTGCATCTCCACCAACATCTCTGTGTGTGTGTGAGAGAGAGAGAGAGAGAGAGAGAGAGAAAGAGAGAGAGAGAAAGAGAGAGAGAGTAAATGCCACTATCTGTATTCATAATGAACATTATGAACGTTTTTTTCTTAGTAATTAAATAATTTGTCTTGAAGAGTCCAGTGCATAGAGGTTACATTGCTCTCTCTCTCTCACACACACACACACACCCATGTGAGGTCTGCTGCTGCAGTAGAAGCAGTTTTTCCGCGTTGGGTTTCCTGCCTCTCCGTTTTGGAGTTGGTGTTTCTGTGGCTGAGAGAGAGAGAGAAACACACACACACACACACACACACACACACACACACACACACTTAAACACTTACAAACCACCACAAATCATTCCTTTCATAAAACCCAATTTAGTATTAAAATCTGTTTTGAGATAAGTCAGGCCGTACCCATGGGGCTGGATGTGTGGCTCGCAGCTCCGCCCTCTTCCTCCGAGTCCTGCTCGGCTTCAGCCTGCACCATCACAGATTTAAAAAAAAACAAAAACAAAGGAGAGAAAAAAAAAGAACTTTTAATTTTAAATTATGTTTTACATTTTTATTTTAGTTTCAGCTCACAAAGACCACGCCTCCTTGACAGAAACACAAAGGCCACGCCTCTTTCACAGGGACAGACCGGTATAGAGGTTACGCCGAAGTGGAGACGCAGTGGCCACGTCCTCTACACTGAGACTGATACAGAGGCCACACCTCTTCATTCGAGACTGTAGGTAAATAAGCCAAACTTAGAGATACTGAGGAAAAAAGGCCACACCTCCTTCACTGAGACTGACATTTACAGGTCACGCCTCTTTCAGTAAGATCTGAAGGCCACACCTCCTTCGCTGAGAGACAGGTGCCATGCCGCCTTCCCTGAGACTTAAAGGCCACACCTCCTTCATTTAGAGAGAGAGAGATAGAGGCCACATCTCCTTCAGTGAACAACGCAGAGGCCACACCTCCTTCACTGAGACTGACATTTACAGGTCACGCCTCCTTCAGTAAGATCTGAAGGCCACACCTCCTTCGCTGAGAGACAGATGCCATGCTGCCTTCACTGAGATGTAAAGGCCACACCTCATTCATTTAGAGAGAGAGACAGAGGCCACACCTCCTTCACCAAGACACAGAGGCCACACCTCCCTCACTGAGACACAGATGCCACGACGCCTTCAGTGAACAACGCAGAGGCCACACCTCCTTCACTGAAAGAGACAGAGACCACACCTTCATTAATACTTAAAGGCCACACCTCCTTCACTGAGAGAGACAGAGGCCACACCTTCATTAATACTTAAAGGCCACACCTCCTTCACTGAGATTTAAAGGTCATGCCTCCTTCACTGAGACTTAAAGGCCACACCTCCGTCACTGAAAGAGACACAGAGGCCACGCCTCCTTAAAAAAAAAAACCCAAACAAACAAAAAAACACTGCACATCCTTCCTTGAGACTAAGACACTGAGGCCACACCTCCTTTACTGTGACTGACAGGTACAAGGCCACACCTTTGGCTCTTACCTTTTTCTTCCAGACTCTTTTAGCTTTCGCAGCGTCTGCGGGGTCTTTTGGTGGTGAGGCCTGAAGGAAGAAAAAAAAAGTTAAAACTATTTCACATATAAACAGAACTCACAGGGCAGGGTTTATAACCGACTCGACCAATACACCACAACATTCATCACATCTGATACAAACATGGACATTTAAAATTAAAATGATATTCACCACGTTTACTTTACTACTGATCTCCTATTTCTCATTAGATGACAAAGCTAAACTGGTAGCCATTAACTTCCTATACTTGTTAGCTTCCTATATAAAAAGTATTTGCCCCCATCATGATTTCTTGTTTGTGTATATGTCACACTAAATTCCAAAATCTAAAATAAAACAAAGGCCACCTGAGTAAACACTAAGTACAGTTTTTAAATGAGAATGTTATTTACTGAAGCAAAAAAGTTCTCCAATACCAACTGGGCCTGTGTGAAAATGTATTTGCCCCCGTAGTTACTAATTCCCCAAATCTATGAAACTGCATTGATAATGTGGTTCAGCTGGACGAGACACAACCAGGTCTGATTACTGCAAGCCCTGTTCAATCACATCTACACTTATGTAGAACTTTTTCAACAGCATGAAGTTGATTAAAAGGTCATACCCAGTAACACTACGCCGAAATTCCAGAAACGATGAGGAAGAAGATGAAGAAGGTTACAAAGCTATTTCAGAGGCTCTGGGACTCCAAAGAACCCCAGCGAGAGCCGTTATCTCCAAATGGAAAAACTCGGCACAGTAGTGAACCTTCCCAGAAGAAGCCATGACTCATCCAGGAAGTCCCAAAAAACCCAAGGACAACATCGAAGGACCTGCAGGCCTCTCTTGCATCAATAAAGGTCACTGTTCATGACTCCACTATCAGAAAGACACTGGGGGAAAATGTCCTCCATGGAAGAGAGGTGAGGTGAAAACCACTGCTAACCCAGAAGAACATTAAGACTCGTCTGAATATTGCCAAAACACACCTTGATGATATTCAAACCTTTTGGGAGAATGTTCTGTGGACTGAGGAGTCGAAAGTGGAACTGTTTGGAACAGGAGTCCCGTTACATCTGGTGTAAACCAGACACAGAATTCCACAAAAAGAACATCATACCTACGGTCCAGCATGGTGGAGGCAGTGTGATGGTGTGGGGATGCTTTGCTGCTTCAGGGCCTGGGCAGCTTGCAGTAATTGAAAGAAACATGAATTCTGCTCTCTACCAGAAAATCCTAAAGGAGAATGTCCCGTCTTCAGTCCGTAAGCTGAAACTCAGTCGTAACTGGATTATGCAACAAGACAACGATCCAAAGCGTAGGAGTAAGTCCTAGTCCTAGCAGTAAGTGAAAGACTGATCTCCAGTTCTCAGAAGCGTTTGGTTGCAGTTATTGCTGCTAAAGGTAGCACAACCAGGTTTTAAATTTAAGTGGGCAATTAGTTTTTCCACATGGATGATTCTGGTTTTGGATCACTTGTTTTGCTTCAATAAAATAAAGAAATAAATAAAAACTTTATTGTGTTTAGTCGGGTTGCCTTTATGTTGTATTTCGTTTGAAGATCTAAAACTATTTAGTATGAGATATACACAAAATCAGAAGAAATCAGAATGGGGCAAATACTTTTTCACAGCACTGTACATTAGCATCGTTGTATTGGCCAACTGTTGGAGCAGAAAATACACGGCACTGTACCTCAACTTTTCAAACTTACCCGTGCAGAAGAGACACAAAATTACAAGCATTCTGTGTGAGAAATCTGACATGCACGTGTGGAATAATATAAAATCAAAAGTTAAAAACCACCACCGAAGATTAAAAAGCCTGTATGACCAATAAGAGCAAGGAAGAAGAGTGAGAGTAAAAACAAAAACAACCCCAAACAATGATCTTGTTGCTTCAAATTATAGTTTTGTCTTGAGGGGGTGTATAAACTTTTGCACTGGAGTATAAAAATGGAAGGGAAAAAAAATGACCATTGAAGACATTACTTTGGCTTCAATAAATATATTCAACATTAAAAACAGGAAGTTGTCCTTCATTCGCGCCGAATTCAAATTAGAAGAAAAAAATAATTTTTTTTAATGTGTAATTTTTGGGATGTTTATTAATTTCATGTTTCCAACCAAAAAAATTGATTAATCTGAAGCATCAAATGTTTCCTCAGCAAC